>NC_088413.1:25538726-25551226 GCF_034236695.1 Oncorhynchus nerka | reverse complement strand
GTCTGTTAGATGACTGAATGTAATGTACCTGCGTGTTGCTCTAGATGGGAGTCTGTTAGATGACTGAATGTAATGTACCTGTGTGTTGCTCTAGATGGGAGTCTGTTAGATGACTGAATGTAATGTACCTGTGTGTTGCTCTAGATGGGAGTCTGTTAGATGACTGAATGTAATGTACCTGTGTGTTGCTCTAGATGGGAGTCTGTTAGATGACTGAATGTAATGTACCTGTGTGTTGCTCTAGATGGGAGTCTGTTAGATGACTGAATGTAATGTACCTGCGTGTTGCTCTAGATGGGAGTCTGTTAGATGACTGAATGTAATGTACCTGCGTGTTGCTCTAGATGGGAGTCTGTTAGATGACTGAATGTAATGTACCTGTGTGTTGCTCTAGATGGGAGTCTGTTAGATGACTGAATGTAATGTACCTGTGTGTTGCTCTAGATGGGAGTCTGTTAGATGACTGAATGTAATGTACTTGTTGAGCGGCTTCACTGCATGTTTTTAATATTCAATAAAAATAGTGTTCAGACATTTTGTTACGTTACAGCCTTATTCTAAAATGTATTCAATCAATAAAAGTCCTCACTAATCTACACACAATACTCCATAATGACAAAGTGAAAACAGGTTTTTAGATTTTTTTGCAAATGTATTAAAAACAAAAAACAAACTTATTTACATAAGTATTCAGACCCTTTGCTATGAGACTCTAAAGTTCCTTGGTCAGGTAGGTGACCAAGAACCCGATGGTCACTCTGACAGAGCTCTAGAGTTTCTGTGGAGATGGGAGAACCTTCCAGAAGGACAACCATCTCTGTAGCACTCCAGCAATCAGGCCTTTATGGTAGAGTTGCCAGAAAGAAGCCACTCCTTAGTAAAAGGCACATGACAGCCCGCTTGGAGTTTGCCAAAAGGCACCAAAAGTCTCAGACCATGAGAAACAAGATTATCTTGACTGATGAAATCAAGATTGAACTCTTTGGCCTGAATGCCAAGGATCACGTCTGGAGGAAACCTGGCCCCATCCCTACGGTGAAGCATGGTGGTGGCAGCATCATGCTGTGGGGATGTTTTTCAGCGGCAGGGACTGGGAGACTAGTCAGGATTGAGGGAAAGATGAACAGAGCAAAGTACAGAGAGATCCTTGATGAAATCCTGCTCCAGAGGGCTCATGACCTTAGACTGGGGTTAAGGTTCACCTTCCAGCAGGAAAATGACCCTAAGCACACAGCCAAGACAATGCAGGTGTGGCTTCGGGACAAGTCTTGGAATGTCCTTGAGTTGCCCAGCAGAGTCCAGACTTTACCCGATCGAACACCACTGGAAAGACCTGAAAATAGCTGTGCAGCAACGCTCGCCATCCAACCTGACAGAGCTTGAGAGGATCGACAGAGAAGAATGGAAGAAACTCCCCAAATAAAGGTGCACCAATCTTGTAGCGTCATACCCAAGAAGACTCGAGGCTGTAATCGCTGCCAAAGGTTCTTCAACAAAGTATTGAGTAAAGGTTCTGAATACCTATGTAAATGTTATAGTTATTAGCAAACATTTCTATGTTTCGGCTATTCTAACATTTCGGCTATGAAAATCCTACTGATATTTACTTCTGAGGTGCTGACCTGTTGCACCCTCGACAACCACTGTGATTAGTATTATTTGACCCTGCTGGTCATCTATGAACATTTTAACATTTTGGCCATGTTCTGTTATTATCTCCACCCGACACAGCCAGAAGAGGACTGGCCACCCCTCAGCCTGGTTCCTTTCTAGGTTTCTTCCTAGGTTTTGGCCTTTCTAGGGAGTTTTTCCTCGCCACCGTGCTTCTACACCTGCATTGCTCGCTGTTTTGGGTTTTAGGCTGGGTTTCTGTACAGCACTTTGTGACATCAGCGGATGTAAGAAGGGCTTAATAAATACATTTGATTTGATTTCTAAAAACCTGTTTTTGCTTTGCTTATGGGGTGTTGTCTGTAGATTGATGAGGAAAAAAACTAAACTCAGCAAGAAAAGAAACGTCCTCTCACTGTCAACTGCGCTTATTTTCAGCAAACTTAACATAAGATTCAACAACTGAGACATAAACTGAACAAGTTCCACAGACATGTGACCAACAGAAATAGAACAATGTGTCCCTGAACAAAGGGGGGGGGTCAAAATCAAAAGTAACAGTCAGTATCTGGTGTGGCCACCAGCTGCATTAAGTACTGCAGTGCATCTCCTCATGGACTGCACCAGATTTGCCAGTTCTTGCTGTGAGATGTTACCCCACTCTTCCACCAAAGCACCTGCAAGTTCCCAGACATTTCTGAGGGGAATGGCCCTAGCCCTCACCCTCCGATCCAACAGGTCCCAGACATGCTCAATGGGATTGAGATCCGGGGTCTTCGCTGGCCATGGCAGAACACTGACATTCCTGTCTTGCAGGAAATCACGCACAGAACGAGCAGTATTGCTGGTGGCATTGTCATGCTGGAGGGTCATGTCAGGATGAGCCCGCAGGAACCACATGACGGAGGAGGATGTCTTCTCTGTAACGCAAAGCGCTGAGATTGCCTGCAATGAGAACAAGCTCAGTCTGATGATGCTGTGACACACCGCACCAGACCATGACTGACCCTCCACCTCCAAATCCATCCCGCTCCAGAGTACAGGCCTCGGTGTAACGCTCATTCCTTTGACAATAAACACGAATCCGACCATCACCCCTGGTGAGACAAAACCGTGCCTTGTCAGTGAAGAGCACTTTTTGCAAGTCCTGTCTGGTCTAGCAATGGTAGGTTTTTGCCCATAGGCGACATTGTTGCCGGTGATGTCTGTTGAGGACCTGCCTTACAACAGGCCTACAAGTCCTCAGTCCAGCCTCTCTCAGCCTATTGCGGACAGTCTGAGCACTGATGGAGGGATTGTGCGTTCCTGGTGTAACTCGGGCAGTTGTTGTTGCCATCCTGTGCCTGTCCCGCAGGTGTGATGTTCGGTTGTACCGACCCTGTGCAGGTGTTGTTACATGTTGTCTGCCACTGCGAGGATGATCAGTTGTCCGTCCTGTCTCTCTGTAGCGCTGTCTTAGGCGTTTCACAGTACGGATATTGCAATTTATTACCCAGGCCACTTCTGCAGTCCTCATGCCTCCTTGCAGCATGCCTAAGGCATGTTCACACAGATGAGCAGGGACCCTGGGCAGTTTTATTTTGGTGTTTATCAGAGTCGGTAGAAAGGCCTCTTTAGTGTCCTAAGTTTTCATAACTGTGACCTTAATTGCCTACCGTCTGTAAGCTGTTAGTGTCTTAACAACCGTTCCACAGGTGCATGTTCATTAATTGTTTATGGTTCATTGAACAAGCATGGGAAACAGTGTTTAAACCCTTTACAATGATCTGTGAAGTTATTTGGATTTTTACGAATTATCTTTGAAAGACAGGGTCCTGAAAAGGGGATGTTTATTTTTTTGCTGAATTTATTTAATCAAGTTTAAAATAAGGCTGTAATGTAAAAAAAGTCAAGGGGCCTGAATATTTCCGAATGCATTGTGTATGTATGTATGTACACTACCATACAGTACCGTTTGAGGTCACTTAGAAATGTCCATGTTTTTGAAAGAAAACTGTGTTTTTTTGTTCATTTAAAATAACATCAAATCGATCGGAAATACAACGTAGACATTGTTAATGTTGTAAATGACTATTGTAGCTGGAAACGGCTGATTTCTTTTATGGAATATCTACATAAGCGTACAGATGCCCATTATCAGCAACCATCACTCCTGTGTTCCAATGGCACGTTGTGTTAGCTAATCCAAGTTTATAATTTTAAAAGGCTAATTGATCATTAGAAAACCCATTTGCAATTATGTTATCACAACTGAAAACTGTTATCCTGATTAAAGATGCAATAGCACTGTCCTTCTTTTAGACTAGCTGAGTATCTGGAGCATCAGCATTTGTGGGTTTCGATTACAGGCTCAAGATGACCAGAAACAAAGAACTTTCTTCTGAAACTCGACAGTCTATTCTTGTTCTGAGAAATGAAGGCTATTCCATGCGAGAAATGGCCAAGAAACTGAAGATCTCGTACAATGCTGTGTACTACTCCCTTCAGAGAACAGCTCAAACTGGCTCTAACCAGAATAGAAAGAGTGGGAGGCCCCGGTACACAACTGAGCAAGAGGACAAGTATATTGGTGTCTAGTTTGAGAAACAGACGCCTCACAAGTCCTCAACTGGGAGCTTCATTAAATTTTACCCGCAAAACACCAGTCTCAACGTCAACAGTGAAGAGGTGACTCCGGGCTGCTGGCCTTCAAGGCAGAGTTCCTCTGTCCAATGTCTGTGTTCTTTTGCCCATCTTTTCTTTTTATTAGCCAGTCTGAGATATGGCTTTTTCTTTGCAACTCTGCCTAGAAGGCCAGCATCCTGGAGTCGCCTCTTCACTGTTGACGTTGAGACTGGTGTTTTGTGGGTACTATTTAATGAAGCTGCAAAACTTGGATCAGCTAACACAACATGCCGTTGGAACACAGGAGGGATGGTTGCTGATAATGGGCCTCTGTATGCTTATGTAGATATTCCATAGAAAATCTGCCGTTTTGGTGGACAAAAAATGTGCTTTTCTTTCAAAAAGGACATTTCTAAGTGACCCCAAACTTTTGAATTTTTTGCATTCAATTGTCCCTCCCTGTTACACACATCGCGCTTCCATTCCCCCTGTCATATGGGGATTTATGGCTGATTTTAAGATGAAATCCTCAACCCAGTTACTCTGTCTGGCACGTACTGTAGTAATTTTTCTGCTTAGACTTTTGAGATGAAAACATGTTTTATATTGAACTGAACATGTGCTCTTCATGACAGAATGTTTAAATTAGGTGAAATAACAAATTCCATTTCGTGGGATGATCCAGCTAAGTTAAACTACAAGCGAATGGAGGGTTTAATAGCGGAATAACTTTGATATTTTCCAGTCCATTCTCTCATTTATTGCTTGCCTTTTGTTCCTTTCTTTTAAAGAGGGATTTGAGAACGATAGCGTAGGGGACTGGAGTCCATGTAGCTTTGTTTTCCGGTTGATATTTGAGCATATTGAATTATGTGTTAATCAGAAGTCTGCTGACATCATTTCCTCCTGACGGGGTCTCTGGGGGATGGGAGGCCATTAAACATCTCAAAGCGTCATTTTCCCCTCAGGAAGTACAAGTGTATTTGTTTTGATCTTATCTTTGCATTTCTGAAGAGCTCTCTACTAATGCACTATTCATGAGACGACGACGACGACAATAACAAACAGGTTCCATTTTCTGGAAATGTATTCATGTTTTATCTCCTTACCCACCAAGGACGAATTCTACTTCCACATAAGTAGCATATTTAGTTCAAAAGAGCCTCTTGTTGGCGTTGTTAACATTGACTGGCAAATACGCCGTTTAGGCAACCGATCCGAGACAACAGAGCTAACAACAATAGCTAGCGGCTATGCGTCCTACCCGCTCTCCCCTGTATTCTCCTGTTTACAAAGTCAAGGTAGAGCGCGATGTCTCCATTTGCCATGCTGCACAGAGTACCATTACAATACCTCATGGGAACATAACAGAATGGATGTGTTAGGAAGTCAAACTCCCACACAATGAGAGTGTGTTGCTGGAGACATTTCACCTCGTTACTGTGTGCCTACAGCCTAGCTGGGTGAACACACGCAGGCACACAGATACAGAGGCTGCAATTAGACAGGCAGGCCAATTCTGTTTCATTTTTACTGATTTTGTCTTTTGACCAATCGGATCAGCTCTTTTAAAAGATCTGATTTGAAGTAGATCTGATTTGATTGCTCAAAAGACCAATTAGTGGAGAAAAAAATATCAGAATTGGACTGCCTATGTAAATGCAGCTAGACACACACACACACACACACACTTGTGTTAAACCCCTAGAGAGCAGCTGTGTGTTCTGATGTGATGGCCTGCAGTCTGATGTACTAAAGGCCGCCCTTAGTGACCACAGTAATGATGCTATTAATTGCTAGCTCTGAGCTACTCTACACACACACACACACACACACACACACACACACACACACACACACGCCGCTCTCAAGGCCAATCCGCTGTTACTGGTATGAGTGTTAATCAGAAGCGCTGTGGGTATCCCCACTGTCTCACACACACACACACACACACACACACACACACACACACACACACACACACACACACTGTTAAAATCCCTGTAACACACACTCAGTCAGATCACAGGCATCGCTTCAAGCACACACATTGCTCAATTACCCCCTTCCCTGGGCCCCACCTGTACACACCCACAAATACTGCCCCTAACGTCCCAAATCACACACCCACACATACTGCCCCTAACGTCCCAAATCACACACATACTGCCCATTAACGTCCCAAACCACACACCCACACATACTGCCCCTAACGTCCCATATCACACACACCCACATACTGCCCCTAACGTCCCAAATCACACACATGCCGCCCCTAACGTTCCAAATCACACACATACTGCCCCTAACGTCCTAAACCACACACATACACACATACCACACACCCAGAGTTAACAACCTGTATATTTTCTTGTTTGAGCCCTGGGCCTTAAACCATTGGTTGTCCTATAGCTAGGTACAGTCATAGGTCAATCAATGTTCCTGCTACTTCCGGCGCTGACAGAGATGGCCGCCTTGCTTCGCGTTCTTAGGAAACTATGCAGTATTTTGGTTTTTTACATGTTATTTCTTACATTGGTACCTCAGGTAATCTTAGGTTTCATTACATACAGTCGGGAAGAACTACTGAACATAAGAGCAACGTCAACTCACCATCAGTACGACCAGGAATATGACTTTCCCGAAGCGGATCCTGTGTTCTGCCTTCCACCCAGGACAACGGAATAGATCCCAGCCTGCGACCCAAAACACTGACGTCGTAAAAGAGGCAAACGAAGCGATCTTCTGGTCAGGCTCCGGAGACGGGCACATCGCGCACCACTCCCTAGCATACTTCTCGCCAATGTCCAGTCTCTTGACAACAAGGTTGAGGAAATCCGAGCAAGGGTAGCATTCCAGAGGGACATCGGAGACTGTAACGTTCTTTGCTTCATGGAAACATGGCTCACTCGAGAGACGGTAAAGGAATCGGTGCAGCCAGCTGGTTTCTCCACGCATCGTGCCGACAGAAACAAACATCTTTCTGGTAAGAAGAGGGGCGGGGGCATATGCCTTATGATTAACGAGACGTGGTGTGATCACAACAACATACAGGAACTCAAGACCTTCTGTTCACCTGACTTAGAATTCCTCACAATGAAATGTTGACCGCATTATCTACCAAGGAAATTTTCTTGATTATTATCACAGCCGTATATATTCCCCCCCAAGCAGACACATCGATGGCCCTGAACAAACTTTATTTGACTCTTTGCAAACTGGAAACCACATATCCTGAGGCTGCATTCATTGTAGCTGGGGATTTTAACAAGGCTAATCTGAAAACAAGACTCTTTAAATTGTATCAGCATATCGACTGCGCAACCAGGGCTGGTAAAACCTTGGTTCATTGCTATTCTAACAAGGCCCTCCCCCGCCCTCCTTTCGGAAAAGCTGACCACGACTCCACCACAGCTCCCTTGGCCAAGACCAAAGAGCTGTCAAAGGACACCAGACACAAAATTGTAGACCTGCACCAGGCTGGGAAGACTGAATCTGCAATAGGTAAGCAGCTTCCGGCGCCGACAGAGATGGCTGCCTCGCTTCGCGTTCCTAGGAAACTATGCAGTTTTTTGTTTTTTTACGTGTTATTGCTTACATTGGTACCCCAGGTCATCTTAGGTTTCATTACATACAGTCGAGAAGAACTACTGAACATAAGAGCAGCGTCAACTCACCATCAGTACGACCAAGAATATGACTTTCGCGAAGCGGATCCTGTGTTCTGCCTTTCACCCAGGACAACGGAATGGATCCCAGCCGGCGACCCCAAAAAACGACTTCGAAAAAGGGGAAAACGAAGCGGTCTTCTGGTCAGACTCCGGAGACAGGCACATCGTGCACCACTCCCTAGCATTCTCCTCGCCAATGTCCAGTCTCTTGACAACAAGGTTGATGAAATCCGAGCAAGGGTAGCATTCCAGAGGGACATCAGAGACTGTAACGTTCTTTGCTTCACGGAAACATGGCTCACTGGAGAGACTCTATCGGAGACGATGCAGCCAGCTGGTTTCTCCACACATCGCGCCGACAGAAACAAACATCTTTCTGGTAAGAAGAGGGGCGGGGGCGTATGCTTTATGGTTAACGTGACGTGGTGTGGCCACAACAACAGGAGTCCTTCTGTTCACCTGATTTAGAATTCCTCACAATCAAATGTCTACCGCATTATCTACCAAGGGAATTCTCTTCGATTATAATCACAGCAGTATATATTCCCCCCCAAGCAGACACATCGATGGCTCTGAACGAACTTTATTTGACTCTTTGCAAACTGGAATCCATATATCCGGAGGCTGCATTCATTGTAGCTGGGGGTTTTAACAAGGCTAATCTGAAAACAAGACTCCCTATATTTTATCAGCATATCGATTGCGCAACCAGGGCTGGAAAAACCTTGGATCATTGCTATTCCAACTTCCGCGACGCATATAAGGCCCTGCCCCGCCCTCCTTTCGGAAAAGCTGACCACGACTACATTTTGTTGATCCCTGCCTACAGACAGAAACTAAAACAAGAAGCTCCCGCGCTCAGGTCTGTTCAACGCTGGTCCGACCAATCTGATTCCACACTTCAAGACTGCTTCGGTCACGTGGACTGGGATATGTTCCGCATGGCTTCCAACAACAACATTGACGAATACGCTGATTAGGTGAGCGAGTTCATTAGAAAGTGCATTGACGATGTCGTTCCCATAGCAACGATTAAAACATTCCCAAACGAGAAACCTTGGATTGATGGCAGCATTCGTGTGAAACTGAAAGCGTGAACCATTGCTTTTAACCAGGGAAAGGTGACCGGAAACATGATCGAATACAAACAGTGTAGCTATTCCTTCCGCAAGCAATTAAACAAGCTAAGCGTCAGTATAGTCACAATTCAACGGCTCAGACACGAGGTATGTGGCAGGGTCTACAGTCAATTACGGATTACAAAAAGAAAACCAGCCCCGTCACGGACCAGGATGTTTTGCTCCCAGGCAGACTAAATCACTTTTTGGCCCACTTTGAGGACAATACAGTGCTACTGACACGGCCCGCAACCAAAACATGCGGTCTCTCCTTCACTGCAGCCAACGTAAAACATTTAAATGTGTTAACCCTCGCAAGGCTGCAGGCCCAGACGGCATCCCCAGCCGCGTTCTCAGAGCATGCGCAGACCAGCTGGCTGGTGTGTTTACGGACATATTCAATCAATCCTTATCCCAGTCTGCTGTTCCCACATGCTTCAAGAGGGCCACCATTGTCCCTGTTCCCAAGAAAGCTAAGGTAATTGAGCTAAATGACTACCGCCCTATAGCACTCACTTCCGTCATCATGAAGTGCTTCGAGAGACTAGTCAAGGACCATATCACCTCCAACCTACCTGACACCCTAGACCCCCTCCAATTTGCTTACCGCCCAAATAGGTCCACAGACGATGCAATCTCAACCACACTGCACACTGCCCTAACCCATCTGGACAAGAGGAATACCTATGTGAGAATGCTGTTCATCGACTACAGCTCAGCATTTAACACCATAGTACCCTTCAAACTCATCATCAAGCTCGAGACCCTGGGTCTCGACCCCGCCCTGTGCAACCGGGTACTGGACTTCCTGACGGGCCGCCCCCAGGTGGTGAGGGTAGGTAACAACAATCTCCACCCCGCTGATCCTCAACACTGGGGCCCCACAAGGGTGCGTTCTGAGCCCTCTCCTGTACTCCCTGTTCACCCACGACTGCGTGGCCATGCACGCCTCCAACTCAATCATCAAGTTTGCGGATGACACTACAGTAGTAGGCTTGATTACCAAAAATGACCAGATAGCCTACAGGGAGGAGGTGAGGGCCCTTGGAGTGTGGTGTCAGGAAAATAACCTCATACTCAACGTCACCAAAACAAAGGATGATTGTGGACTTCAGGAAACAGCAGAGAGAGCACCCCCCTATCCACATCGATGGGACAGTAGTGGAGAGGGTAGTAAGTTTTAAGTTCCTCGGCGTACACATCACGGACAAACTGAATTGGTCCACCCACACAGACAGTGCCGTATCACCACCTGGTACGGCAACTGCTCCGCCCACAACCATAAGGCTCTCCAAAGGGTAGTGAGGTCTGCACAACGCATCACCGGGGGCAAACTACCTGCCCTCCGGGACACCTACACCTCCCGATGTCACAGGAAGGCTATAAAGATCATCAAGGACAACAACCACCCGAGCCACTGCCTGTTCACCCCACTATCATCCAGAAGACGAGGTCAGTACAGGTGCATCAAAGCACGGACCGAGAGACTGAAAAACAGCTTCTATCTCAAGGCCACTAACATTGAGTGGCTGCTGCCAACATACTGACTCAACTCCAGCCACTTTAATAATGGGAATTGATGGAAATTGATGGAAAATATATCACTAGCCACTTTAAACAATGCTACTTAATATAATGTTTACATACCCTACATTACTCATCTCATATGTATATGTATATACTGTACTCTATCATCTACTGCATCTTTATGTAATACATGTATCACTAGCCACTTGAAACTATGCCACTTTGTTTACATACCCTACATTACTCATCTCATATGTATATACTGTACTCGATACCATCTACTGTATCTTGCCTATGCCGCTCTGTACCATCACTCATTCATATATCTTTATGTACATATTCTTTATCCCCTTACACTTGTGTCTATAAGGTAGTAGTTTTGGAATTGTTAGGTTAGATTACTCGTTGGTTATTACTGCATTGTCAGAACTAGAAGCACAAGTATTTCGCTACACTCGCATTAACATCTGCTAACCATGTGTATGTGACAAATACATTTGATTTGATTTGCTACAGCAGCTAAATAATCCTGCAGCAACAGGAAATGTGAATTATTATGTGGATTATAATTAATGGTTATAATTATAATTAAGATTTTTGGAAGGGGTTGATCGATGTTTTGTTCGGGAAAATAATCACATCTGAAGCCTTTTTTTTAAACCTCAAATACACTACAAGTTCTCCTGCGACAGGGTGATCAAATACACTACAAGTTCTCCTGTGACAGGGTGATCAAATACACTACAAGTTCTCCTGCGACAGGGTGATCAAATACACTACAAGTTCTCCTGTGACAGGGTGATCAAATACACTACAAGTTCTCCTGCGACAGGGTGATCAAATACACTACAAGTTCTCCTGTGACAGGGTGATCAAATACACTACAGTTCTCCTGCGACAGGGTGATCAAATACACTACAGTTCTCCTGACAGGGTGACAGCGACAGGGTGATCAAATACACTACAAGTTCTCCTGACAGGGTGATCAAATACACTACAAGTTCTCCTGCGACAGGGTGGTTCTCCTGTGACAGGGTGATCAAATACACTACAGGTTCTCCTGCGACAGGGTGATCAAATACACTACAGGTTCTCCTGCGACAGGGTGATCAAATACACTACAGGTTCTCCTGCGACAGGGTGATCAAACACACTACAGGTTCTCCTGCGACAGGGTGATCAAACACACTACAGGTTCTCCTGCGACAGGGTGATCAAATACACTACAGGTTCTCCTGCGACAGGGTGATCAAATACACTACAGGTTCTCCTGCGACAGGGTGATCAAATACACTACAGGTTCTCCTGCGACAGGGTGATCAAATACACTACAGGTTCTCCTGCGACAGGGTGATCAAATACACTACAGGTTCTCCTGCGACAGGGTGATCAAAAACTACAGGTTCTCCTACAGGTTCTCCTGCGACAGGGTGATCAAACACACTACAGGTTCTCCTGCGACAGGGTGATCAAATACACTACAGGTTCTCCTGCGACAGGGTGGTGAGGTTCTCCAAGGGTGATACACTACAGGTTCTCCTGCGACAGGGTGATCAAACACACTACAGGTTCTCCTGCGACAGGGTGATCAAACACACTACAGGTTCTCCTGCGACAGGGTGATCAAACACACTACAGGTTCTCCTGCGACAGGGTGATCAAATACACTACAGGTTCTCCTGCGACAGGGTGATCAAATACACTACAGGTTCTCCTGCGACAGGGTGATCAAATACACTACAGGTTCTCCTGCGACAGGGTGATCAAACACACTACAGGTTCTCCTGCGACAGGGTGATCAAACACACTACAGGTTCTCCTGCGACAGGGTGATCAAACACACTACAGGTTCTCCTGCGACAGGGTGATCAAATACACTACAGGTTCTCCTGCGACAGGGTGATGAAATACACTACAGGTTCTCCTGCGACAGGGTGATCAAACACACTACAGGTTCTCCTGCGACAGG
>NC_088413.1:24978765-25188626 GCF_034236695.1 Oncorhynchus nerka | reverse complement strand
CTATGAGTGTACTCATAGACAATATATCTAGATAATATATCAGTTCTATATATATCTCTATATCTCTGAGTGTACCCATAGATATATATCAGTTCTATATCAGTTCTATATCTCTGAGTGTACCCATAGATAATATATCAGTTCTATATCTATGAGTGTACCCATAGATAATATATCAGTTCTATATCTCTGAGTGTACCCATAGACAATACATCAGTTCTATATCTATGAGTGTACCCATAGACAATATATCAGGTCTATATCTATGAGTGTACCCATAGACTATATATCAGGTCTATATCTATGAGTGTACCCATAGATAATATATCAGTTCTATATCTATGAGTGTACCCATAGACAATATATCTAGATAATATATCAGTTCTATATCTATGAGTGTACCCATAGACAATATATCAGGTCTATATCTATGAGTGTACCCATAGATAATATATCAGTTCTATATCTATGAGTGTACCCATAGACAATATATCTAGATAATATATCAGTTCTATATCTATGAGTGTACCCATAGATAATATATCAGTTCTATATCTATGAGTGTACCCATAGACAATATATCAGTTCTATATCTATGAGTGGACCCATAGACAATATATCAGTTCTATATCTATGAGTGGACCCATAGATAATATATCAGTTCTATATCTATGAGTGTATCCATAGATATATATCAGTTCTATATCTCTGAGTGTACCCATAGATAATATATCAGTTCTATATCTCTGAGTGTACCCATAGATATATATCAGTTCTATATCTCTGAGTGTACCCATAGATAATATATCAGTTCTATATCTATGAGTGTACCCATAGATAATATATCAGTTCTATATCTATGAGTGTACCCATAGACAATATATCAGTTCTATATCTATGAGTGGAGCAGTCAGATTGCCGCGTTCAGAGGTTATAGGAATTAGCCTGTATTTCTAATTGTGATTTTCATATAGACCGAGTACTTGGTATGCCACAGTTACAGCCGTATTGACTTTCTGCAGGTAGCCCTCCTTCCTCCTCCTCTTGACTCCAGTTGAAATATGGGAGCTCTCTCCGTGGTATAATTGATTGGAATTCAGTGGCTTGCAGCAGCAACACTATCGATGTTGTTAAACCTTCCTCACCAGAACATTTTTGTCAAAACTCACCTCTTTTTCTAGTTTTTCATTCATTTAAATGATATGAAAGGATTGATTTCCTCAGCGAGATAAATTGCTAAACTATGTCCACATTACACACAGCAGGCATACATAGCAGGCATAATTTTGCCTCTAGCAACTTCCATACTCTAACTGTGCATCCCAAATGACAACCTATTCCCTATATAGTTCACTACTTTTGACCAGAGCCCTATCAAAAGTAGTGCACTACTGTATATAGTGAATAGGGTGCCATTTGGGACGCAGTTGAACAGATGTAAATTGTTGGCTATGTTGTGAAGATCAGTTTAAACCAGCTGATTGATGAGCAGTGTTTGTTGGTAAATAATCACCAGTGTGATATGCTGGCATAATGGTTATCGCTGCCTTTCTCCTAACATAGACACAATGATAAGAGGCTGACAGGCAGCTTAAAGGACAATTCCACCCCCAAACTATCTTTTGGTATTTGTTTCATTAGTCTATTGTTGACATAGTGCCAAAACGTTTTGCTTGTCAGCTATCAAGTTTTCAAGATATGTAACTTTCAAAGTACAGAAACCATCCCATCATATGAAGCAAAACGCAGCATCATATGATGGAAATGCATCATACGGGGATGATTTCTGTATTTTGAAAGTTACATATCTTGAAAACTTGATTGCTGACAAGCAAAACATTTTGGGACTATGTCAACAATGGACTAATTAAACAAACACCCAAAATATATTTTTGGGTGGAGTTGTCCTTTAAATAAAAATGAATGCAGCCAAAACAATAGGGTGGGTGTGTCGTTTTTGTGTGTGTGCGTGCTCGAGGAATCTCCCATAGCCCTAAGCTTTGTCCATTCATCACTAACCCAAGCTTCATGTTCTCTGCTACAGACTCAGGCTGCGGTGGTGTCGGAACGCTGTTTGGCCGCAAAGGGGAGATCCATTCTATGGGATTCCCAGATGCGTATCCCGGGAATCTTCACTGCTCCTGGAACATCACAGCTCCGGAAGGCTTCCTGGTCAAACTGCACGTCACAGACATGTCCGTCACGGGAGAGGCGGGCCAGTGTGGCGAAGACAAGCTTGTAGTTTCTGACAGCCTCCAGGCGCTTGGTAAGTTACAGCCTGTCCACCCAACCTGGGTCCCCTGTTAATGTGTTATTATGGAGATCCAAAATGGCTCCAAATGGTGTCATAGAGGACAGACACTTCTAGTTGTTTGTTGTTGTTGTTTGGTAAACTCAGATGGACCGTCCAAATTGCTCGTCGGTCTCTATGAAAGCCCCAAAATGGCACCCAGTGTATTCTCTGACAGCCATTAGTCCATTGATAAGACAAGCCACCCACAATACCCACCTACAGTATCTCTAGCCAAACGCCAAAATGGCTACCAGCCCCTAGTTTCTTGTTAGTAAGATGTGCCTGCCCATCCAAACTATGCCAAACCCCCAAATGGCGGCAGTGGGGGCCAGGCGATAACCTATGGACCCACTCCCCCTCGTATTTCCCAAACAAGCTGTTTGTCAAATGAGGGACACACACACACACACACATACACACAACAAACAAATCAAGTAGCAAGAGACAGCAGATAAGCATATGCTGAGCAGAATGTGCCCCGTTGCTTGAAATGAAAAGGGGGGGGACTTTGAATCCTGGACAGAGCGCCAAGCACCAAGCTAGGCTAGTATGCTGAGTGTGCCAGTGCCTGTCTCCTGTCCTCAGGGCAGTAAAGCTGTTGATTAGAATCTCTCCCCAGAGAAGGAGCGAGGCTAGGGAACTGTAAATGTGACCTCCTTGTTATTCACATCAGAAAGCTGGAGTCTGATAGTTTTATCTCTAACACAACACTCTGTAGCAGAGGTAGAGTGGAGACAATTGCACCTGCGGTGTGTGTGTGTGTGTGTGTGTGTGTGTGTGTGTGTGTGTGTGTGTGTGTGTGTGTGTGTGTGTGTGTGTGTGTGTGTGTGTGTGTGTGTGTGTGTGTGTGTGCGTGTGTGTTAAGTTGAGAGAAAATGGGGGCAGAAAGAAAGGAAACAGCTTTGTTTCTGCGTTAAAGAAGACGCTGAAGTCATAACACCATCCAAAGAACACTATTTAGTGCTCTGGGGTGAAGTTTCCCCTAGGTACAGATCTAGGATCAGCTTTCCCTCCCCCAATCCTAACCTTAAGCATTAGTGAGGAAATGTTTTAACTGACCCACGATTCACGTGGGTCAACTTCTCGCTACACCCTATTCAGTGTGGTATTCAAGCTGATGTCAAAACATTTAGGATGACAGATATTTTGTTCTCCTTCCGTGTGTGTGCATGTGCGTGTGTGAGTGCGTGCGTGCGTGCGTGCGCGAGTGTGTGTGTGTGTGTGTGTGTGCAACGGTCACTTCTCCATACACCCTATTCAGTGTGGTATTCAAGCTGATGTCAAAACATTTAGGATGACAGATATTTTGCTCTCCTTCTGTGTGTGTGCATGTGCGTGTGTGCGTGCGCTTTTGTGCATGTGCGTACGTGCGTGCGTACGTGTGTGTGTGTGTGTGTAATAGTCAGTTCCTTCCTCACCAGAGATCTCTGTCGGAGCTCTGACTGTCAGAACAGGCGCGACCCCCTGCCAGGGGGAGCAGGGCTCAGCAGGAGGGCATGGTTGGCCCCTGACTGCACACATTAAACCTAACAAGTACAGGAGCAAAACACCAGGCTGCCACACAGACAAAGGGCAATAGAAATACAGACTCCTCCATTGTACACGCTTCAGTTGGTGCTGTGTCATTTCAAAACTCTGATCTCCTTCATTTAAAAAATCTATAGTTACTGAGGTAGCGTAGGGAGTAGTAAATGTTGAAAGGGGAGGAGTATGTTTTCTGAGATGTGTGACCTTTAGGTGACGTGAAACAATTTGATTGATGTGTCTTATTTTTCAAGGTTATATTTACATTATGACTAACATGTTCTTTATCGATGAGAAGACCGTGCCTCATCAGAAATCTGTCTGTTCTCTGTAATGTCTATTGAATGTCTAATGATTCCATATCTTTGCTAGACCAACATTGGTATGCATGGAAATTAACATTTGTGTATTTGAAATTCTGGTTACTACTCTTATGTTTCTATATTAGTAATAGGTCTCTCTCCCTCTCCCTCTCCCTCTCCTCCAATCCAATACTCCTCATTTCCGTTCCTTCTCCATCCCAGGCACACACTGTGGCTACGTCCTTCCCCCTGTGGTGGTCAGTGCCAATAACAAGATGTCCCTGAGCTTCCTGTCCGACTCACGTCTCTCTGACCGAGGCTTCTCCGCCAAGTGGGAGGCCGTGTATCCTGAGGACATTGCCGGTAATAATCCCAGCTTTCTCCGCTTACACACACACACACACACACATTCACACAAACGCATGCACACGAACGTGCACACACATGCGCATGCACGTGCAAATGTGCACACATGTGAATCTATACACACAAACACAGGCACACACACACGCACACACACACCTGAGGCACCTTATATCGCTGAGGCAGCTCCACTACTAATAATGACCGGCCATAAAGTGAACTTTAGGTTCCCAAGGCGTATTTATGACAGGAGCAACGTCATAGAACGAGACGTATGAGTGGTAAGTACTGAGAAAGCACAGGTCAGGGTACACTGGTCAAACGAGGGGAAATTCTTTGATCATGATTATAATTGATCTATCAGAGGGCTTGACATTTCATTTGGGAAAGGGGTGAGGAGGTCTGAAGGAGGAGTTGTTTTTTGTTAAGTCATTCATTCTGATGTGGTAGCTTTAATGTTTTCAACTGCTGTTTTACCTTGCCGTTTTCTGGCGTTATACTAGTTTTTTTTGAGTAGTTCAGACATTTCAGTTTATGGATGTCAACACCCAAGGTTTTGGGCGTCAACACCCACATTTAAAGAGATATCAATATGTATGTAAAGTGGATGTATTAAACGTTTATTTCTGTTCCAAACTCCACGGACCCGCTCCATCTGAGTAAACACACATACACTCCATCTTTAAATAAACAGGGAGAGCCAGATACCAGGGCTGATCGACCAGCTACATTAGGGTGTATTGCATAGACTTGCACTGGCTGTTTATCACTGTGACACACTGTGCTTACTGCTGAGTAAATTCTACTCTGCTCTCTGGCTAATGTTGAGGAGGCTGCAGCTCATCTACTCTAATCTGTTTATATCCCGTCTGCCCACTATCATCATTCAGACACATACCCACACAAGGACGCATGCATGCACTTACACACACACACACACTGACCCATGAATGGGCAAACGCACACACACACACATGCATACAGTATGTACACACACTAACCCCCACCTTCATTCCACAGCGATCCAGGGATGCGGAGGGGCCTGCCATGAGTTAAAAGGGGTTATTAAGTCTCAGAACTGGCCTATGAACTACAAGGCGGCCAGCGAGTGCATGTGGAGTGTGGAGGTGCCCAAAGGGAAGACCATAACTCTGACGTTCACCCACTTCGACGTGGAAGCCAAGGACATTTTCACTTCCAAATGCTTGGATAACATGGTGGCGTACGACATCTATAATGACGGAGCTGAGAGTACAAAACACAGTGAGTACAAATATGGTGATTTTAAACATTTGATTGAATAGTGCTGCAGCTAGTGTACCATCAGCACATTGTTACCCAATTTTATGAAAGGTTATTTATAAATAAAATGATAAGTTACAGAGTAGTAGTAGTAGTAGCACTAGTAGTAGTAGTAGTGGTAGTAGTAGTAGTAGCAGCACTAGTAGCAGTAGTAGTAGAAGCAGTAGTAGTAGTAGTAGCACTAGTAGCACTAATAGTAGTGGTAGTAGTGGTACCGCTTTGAGGACAATACAGTGCCACTGACACGGCCTGCAACGAAAACATGCGGTCTCTCCTTCACTGCAGCCGAGGTGAGTAAGACATTTAAACGTGTTAACCCTCGCAAGGCTGCAGGCCCAGACGGCATCCCCAGCCGCATGCGCAGACCAGCTGGCCGGTGTGTTTACGGTCATATTCAATCAATCCCTATACCAGTCTGCTGTTCCCACATGCTTCAAGAGGGCCACCATTGTTCCTGTTCCCAAGAAAGCTAAGGTAACTGAGCTAAACGACTACCGCCCCGTAGCACTCACTTCCGTCATCATGAAGTGCTTTGAGAGACTAGTCAAGGACCATATCACCTCCACCCTACCTGACACCCTAGACCCACTCCAATTTGCTTACCGCCCAAATAGGTCCACAGACGATGCAATCTCAACCACACTGCACACTGCCCTAACCCACCTGGACAAGAGGAATACCTATGTGAGAATGCTGTTCATCGACTACAGCTCGGCATTCAACACCATAGTACCCTCCAAGCTCGTCATCAAGCTCGAGACCCTGGGTCTCGACCCCGCCCCTGTGCAACTGGGTACTGGACTTCCTGACGGGCCGCCCCCAGGTGGTGAGGGTAGGCAACAACATCTCCTCCCCGCTGATCCTCAATACGGGGCCCCACAAGGGTGCGTTCTGAGCCCTCTCCTGTACTCCCTGTTCACCCACGACTGCGTGGCCACGCACGCTCCAACTCAATCATCAAGTTTTCGGACGACACAACAGTGGTAGGCTTGATTACCAACAACGACGAGACGGCCTACAGGGAGGAGGTGAGGGCCCTCGGAGTGTGGTGCCAGGAAAATAACCTCACACTCAACGTCAACAAAACTAAGGAGATGATTGTGGACTTCAGGAAACAGCAGAGGGAACACCCCTATCCACATCGATGGAACAGTAGTGGAGAGGGTAGCAAGTTTTAAGTTCCTCGGCATACACATCACAGACAAACTGAATTGGTCCACTCACACTGACAGCGTCGTGAAGAAGGCGCAGCAGCGCCTCTTCAACCTCAGGAGGCTGAAGAAATTCGGCTTGTCACCAAAAGCACTCACAAACTTCTACAGATGCACAATCGAGAGCATCCTGGCGGGCTGTATCACCGCCTGGTACGGCAACTGCTCCGCCTCAACCGTAAGGCTCTCCAGAGACCTAGTGAGGTCTGCACAACGCATCACCGGGGCAAACTACCTGCCCTCCAGGACACCTACACCACCCGATGTTACAGGAAGGCCATAAAGATCATCAAGGACATCAACCACCCGAACCACTGCCTGTTCACCCCGCTATCATCCAGAAGGCGAGGTCAGTACAGGTGCATCAAAGCTGGGACCGAGAGACTGAAAAACAGCTTCTATCTCAAGGCCATCAGACTGTTAAACAGCCACCACTAACATTGAGTGGCTGCTGCCAACACACTGTCATTGACACTGACCCAACTCCAGCCACTTTAATAATGGGAATTGATGGGAAATGATGTAAATATATCACTAGCCACTTTAAACAATGCTACCTTATATAATGTTACTTACCCTACATTATTCATCTCATATGCATACGTATATACTGTACTCTACATCAGCGACTGCATCCTTATGTAATACATGTATCACTAGCCACTTTAACTATGCCACTTTGTTACTTTGTCTACATACTCATCTCATATGTATATACTGTACTCGATACCATCTACTGTATGCTGCTCTGTACCATCACTCATTCATATATCCTTATGTACATATTCTTTATCCCCTTACACTGTGTATAAGACAGTAGTTTTGGAATTGTTAGTTAGATTACTTGTTGGTTATCACTGCATTGTCGGAACTAGAAGCACAAGCATTTCTACACTCACATTAACATCTGCTAACCATGTGTATGTGACAAATAAAATTGGATTTGATTTGATTTGATTTTAATAGCAGCACTAGTAGCAGTAGTAGTAGAAGCACAGATGTAGAATCTTAATGTGAGCCAGATTTCCTATAGCAGGAAAATAATCCTGCAGCAACAGGAAATGAGAATAATTATGTGGATTATAATGAATGTATTTTTGTAGGGGTTAATATATTTTCCGTATGGGAAAATGAAATCACTAGTAGCAGCACTAGTAGCAGCAGTAGTAGTAGTAGTAGTAGCAGTAGTAGTAGTAGCAGCACTAGTAGCACTAGTAGAAGCAGCACTAGTAGCACTAGTAACAGCACTAGTAGCAGCCCAGTAGTACCAGTAGTAGTAGTAGCAGCATTGTAGTAGCAGCAGTAGTAGTAGCAGTAGTAGTAAGCCTGTTCCCAGTAGGAGGCCCCTAGCAGCACTACAGCCCAAACCAGTTAGTAGTAGCAGTAGTAGTAGTGGTAGCAGCATTAGTAGTAGTAGCAGTAGTAGCAGCCTAGTAATAGCAGTAGCAGCCCATTAGTAGTAGTAGTAGTAGCTTTAGTAGTAGTAGAAGTAGCAGTGGTAGTAACACTACTAGTAGTAGTAGAAGTAGCAGTTAGCAGCAGCCTTAGTAGTAGCAGTAGTAGTAGTAGTTGTAGCAGTAATAAAGTAGCAGTAGTAGTAGTAACATTCGTAGTAGTAGAAGTAGCAGTAGTAGTAGTACTATTAGTAGTAGTACCATTAGTAGTAGTAGAAGTAGCAGTAGTAGTAGAAGCATCTGGTGTTGTTGTTTTTGCTTACCAGGTCCATGGTGTGGTGACCAACTCCCAGCCACCATCACAACTAAGGGCAACAAGTTGGTGATGCGTTTCCATACTGACTTCTTTGTGGAGGCTAAAGGTTTCAGAGCCTACTGGACTACAGACACCACCCAGCCTGTTCCCACTGAGCCCCCTATACAGCCTAACCCCTGGGACAACATCATTGTAGGTAGGTACCTAACCCTTACCCAGCCTGTTCCCACTGAGGCCCCTATACAGCCCAACCCCTGGGACAACATCACTGTAGGTAGGTACCTAACCCTTACCCAGCCTGTTCCCACTGAGGCCCCTATACAGCCCAACCCCTGGGACAACATCACTGTAGGTAGGTACCTAACCCTTACCCAGCCTGTTCCCACTGAGCCCCCTATACAGCCTAACCCCTGGGACAACATCACTGTAGGTAGGTACCTAACCCTTACCCAGCCTGTTCCCACTGAGGCCCCTATACAGCCTAACCCCTGGGACAACATCACTATAGGTAGGTACCTAACCCTTATCCAGCCTGTTCCCACTGAGGCCCCTATACAGACCCACTCCTGGGACAACATCACTGTAGGTAGGTACCTAACCCTTACCCAGCCTGTTCCCACTGAGCCCCCTATACAGCCCAAACCTTAGGACAACATCACTGTAAGTAGGTACCTAACCCTTACCCAGCCTGTTCCCACTGAGGCCCCTATACAGCCCAAACCTTAGGACAACATCACTGTAGATAGGTACCTAACCCTTACCCAGCCTGTTCCCACTGAGGCACCTATACAGCCCAAACCTTAGGACAACATCACTGTGGGTAGGTACCTAACCCTTACCCAGCCTGTTCCCACTGAGGCCCCTATACAGCCCAACCCCTGGGACAACATCACTATAGGTAGGTACCTAACCCTTACCCAGCCTGTTCCCACTGAGGCTCCTATACAGCCCAAACCTTAGGACAACATCACTGTAGGTAGGTACCTAACCCTTACCCAGCCTGTTCCCACTGAGGCCCCTATACAGCCCAAACCTTAGGACAACATCACTGTAGGTAGGTACCTAACCCTTACCCAGCCTGTTCCCACTGAGGCCCCTATACAGCCCAACCCCTGGGACAACATCACTGTAGGTAGGTACCTAACCCTTACCCAGCCTGTTCCCACTGAGGCCCCTATACAGCCCAAACCTTAGGACAACATCACTGTAGGTAGGTACCTAACCCTTACCCAGCCTGTTCCCACTGAGGCCCCTATACAGCCCAACCCCTGGGACAACATCACTGTAGGTAGGTACCTAACCCTTACCCAGCCTGTTCCCACTGAGGCACCTATACAGCCTAACCCCTGGGACAACATCACTGTAGGTAGGTACCTAACCCTTACCCAGCCTGTTCCCACTGAGGCCCCTATACAGCCCAAACCTTAGGACAACATCACTGTAGGTAGGTACCTAACCCTTACCCAGCCTGTTCCCACTGAGGCCCCTATACAGCCCAAACCTTAGGACAACATCACTATAGGTAGTTACCTAACCCTTACCCAGCCTGTTCCCACTGAGGCCCCTATACAGCCCAAACCTTAGGACAACATCACTGTAGGTAGGTACCTAACCCTTACCCAGCCTGTTCCCACTGAGGCCCCTATACAGCCCAACCCCTGGGACAACATCACTGTAAGTAGGTACCTAACCCTTACCCAGCCTGTTCCCACTGAGGCCCCTATACAGCCCAAACCTTAGGACAACATCACTGTAGGTAGGGACCTAACCCTTACCCAGCCTGTTCCCACTGAGGCCCCTATACAGCCCAAACCTTAGGACAACATCACTATAGGTAGTTACCTAACCCTTACCCAGCCTGTTCCCACTGACGCCCCTATACAGCCCAAACCTTAGGACAACATCACTGTAGGTAGGTACCTAACCCTTACCCAGCCTGTTCCCACTGAGGCCCCTATACAGCCTAACCCCTGGGACAACATCACTATAGGTAGGTACCTAACCCTTACCCAGCCTGTTCCCACTGAGGCCCCTATACAGCCCAAACCTTAGGACAACATCACTGTAGGTAGGTACCTAACCCTTACCCAGCCTGTTCCCACTGAGGCCCCTATACAGCCCAAACCTTAGGACAACATCACTGTAGGTAGGTACCTAACCCTTACCCAGCCTGTTCCCACTGAGGCCCCTATACAGCCCAAACCTTAGGACAACATCACTGTAGGTAGGTACCTAACCCTTACCCAGCCTGTTCCCACTGAGGCCCCTATACAGCCCAAACATTAGGACAACATCACTGTAGGTAGGTACCTAACCCTTACCCAGCCTGTTCCCACTGAGCCCCCTATACAGCCCAACCCCTGGGACAACATCACTGTAGGTAGGTACCTAACCCTTACCCAGCCTGTTCCCACTGAGGCCCCTATACAGCCCAACCCCTGGGACAACATCACTGTAGGTAGGTACCTAACCCTTACCCAGCCTGTTCCCACTGAGGCCCCTATACAGCCCAACCCCTGGGACAACATCACTGTAGGTAGGTACCTAACCCTTACCCAGCCTGTTCCCACTGAGGCCCCTATACAGCCCAACCCCTGGGACAACATCACTGTAGGTAGGTACCTAACCCTTACCCAGCCTGTTCCCACTGAGCCCCCTATACAGCCTAACCCCTGGGACAACATCACTGTAGGTAGGTACCTAACCCTTACCCAGCCTGTTCCCACTGAGGCCCCTATACAGCCTAACCCCTGGGACAACATCACTATAGGTAGGTACCTAACCCTTATCCAGCCTGTTCCCACTGAGGCCCCTATACAGACCCACTCCTGGGACAACATCACTGTAGGTAGGTACCTAACCCTTACCCAGCCTGTTCCCACTGAGCCCCCTATACAGCCCAAACCTTAGGACAACATCACTGTAAGTAGGTACCTAACCCTTACCCAGCCTGTTCCCACTGAGGCCCCTATACAGCCCAAACCTTAGGACAACATCACTGTAGATAGGTACCTAACCCTTACCCAGCCTGTTCCCACTGAGGCACCTATACAGCCCAAACCTTAGGACAACATCACTGTGGGTAGGAACCTAACCCTTACCCAGCCTGTTCCCACTGAGGCCCCTATACAGCCCAACCCCTGGGACAACATCACTATAGGTAGGTACCTAACCCTTACCCAGCCTGTTCCCACTGAGGCCCCTATACAGCCCAAACCTTAGGACAACATCACTGTAGGTAGGTACCTAACCCTTACCCAGCCTGTTCCCACTGAGGCCCCTATACAGCCCAAACCTTAGGACAACATCACTGTAGGTAGGTACCTAACCCTTACCCAGCCTGTTCCCACTGAGGCCCCTATACAGCCCAACCCCTGGGACAACATCACTGTAGGTAGGTACCTAACCCTTACCCAGCCTGTTCCCACTGAGGCCCCTATACAGCCCAAACCTTAGGACAACATCACTGTAGGTAGGTACCTAACCCTTACCCAGCCTGTTCCCACTGAGGCCCCTATACAGCCCAACCCCTGGGACAACATCACTGTAGGTAGGTACCTAACCCTTACCCAGCCTGTTCCCACTGAGGCCCCTATACAGCCCAACCCCTGGGACAACATCACTGTAGGTAGGTACCTAACCCTTACCCAGCCTGTTCCCACTGAGGCCCCTATACAGCCCAAACCTTAGGACAACATCACTGTAGGTAGGTACCTAACCCTTACCCAGCCTGTTCCCACTGAGGCCCCTATACAGCCCAAACCTTAGGACAACATCACTATAGGTAGTTACCTAACCCTTACCCAGCCTGTTCCCACTGAGGCCCCTATACAGCCCAAACCTTAGGACAACATCACTGTAGGTAGGTACCTAACCCTTACCCAGCCTGTTCCCACTGAGGCCCCTATACAGCCCAACCCCTGGGACAACATCACTGTAAGTAGGTACCTAACCCTTACCCAGCCTGTTCCCACTGAGGCCCCTATACAGCCCAAACCTTAGGACAACATCACTGTAGGTAGGGACCTAACCCTTACCCAGCCTGTTCCCACTGAGGCCCCTATACAGCCCAAACCTTAGGACAACATCACTATAGGTAGTTACCTAACCCTTACCCAGCCTGTTCCCACTGAGGCCCCTATACAGCCCAAACCTTAGGACAACATCACTGTAGGTAGGTACCTAACCCTTACCCAGCCTGTTCCCACTGAGGCCCTATACAGCCCAAACCTTAGGACAACATCACTGTAGGTCCTAACCCTTACCCAGCCTGTTCCCACTGAGGCCCCTATACAGCCTAACCCCTGGGACAACATCACTATAGGTAGGTACCTAACCCTTACCCAGCCTGTTCCCACTGAGGCCCCTATACAGCCCAAACCTTAGGACAACATCACTGTAAGTAGGTACCTAACCCTTACCCAGCCTGTTCCCACTGAGGCCCCTATACAGCCCAAACCTTAGGACAACATCACTATAGGTAGGTACCTAACCCTTACCCAGCCTGTTCCCACTGAGGCCCCTATACAGCCCAAACCTTAGGACAACATCACTGTAGGTAGGTACCTAACCCTTACCCAGCCTGTTCCCACTGAGGCCCCTATACAGCCCAAACCTTAGGACAACATCACTGTAGGTAGGTACCTAACCCTTACCCAGCCTGTTCCCACTGAGCCCCCTATACAGCCTAACCCCTGGGACAACATCACTGTAGGTAGGTACCTAACCCTTACCCAGCCTGTTCCCACTGAGGCCCCTATACAGCCTAACCCCTGGGACAACATCACTGTAGGTAGGTACCTAACCCTTACCCAGCCTGTTCCCACTGAGGCCCCTATACAGCCCAACCCCTGGGACAACATCACTGTAGGTAGGTACCTAACCCTTACCCAGCCTGTTCCCACTGAGGCCCCTATACAGCCCAACCCCTGGGACAACATCACTGTAGGTAGGTACCTAACCCTTACCCAGCCTGTTCCCACTGAGGCCCCTATACAGCCCAACCCCTGGGACAACATCACTGTAGGTAGGTACCTAACCCTTACCCAGCCTGTTCCCACTGAGGCCCCTATACAGCCCAACCCCTGGGACAACATCACTGTAGGTAGGTACCTAACCCTTACCCAGCCTGTTCCCACTGAGGCCCCTATACAGCCCAAACCTGGGACAACATCACTGTAGGTAGGTACCTAACCCTTACCCAGCCTGTTCCCACTGAGGCCCCTATACAGCCCAAACCTTGGGACAACATCACTGTAGGTAGGTACCTAACCCTTACCCAGCCTGTTCCCACTGAGGCCCCTATACAGCCCAAACCTTAGGACAACATCACTGTAGGTAGGTACCTAACCCTTACCCAGCCTGTTCCCACTGAGGCCCCTATACAGCCCAAACCTTAGGACAACATCACTGTAGGTAGGTACCTAACCCTTACCCAGCCTGTTCCCACTGAGGCCCCTATACAGCCCAAACCCTGGGACAACATCACTGTAGGTAGGTACCTAACCCTTACCCAGCCTGTTCCCACTGAGGCCCCTATACAGCCTAACCCCTGGGACAACATCACTGTAGGTAGGTACCTAACCCTTACCCAGCCTGTTCCCACTGAGGCCCCTATACAGCCCAACCCCTGGGACAACATCACTGTAGGTAGGTACCTAACCCTTACCCAGCCTGTTCCCACTGAGGCCCCTATACAGCCCAACCCCTGGGACAACATCACTGTAGGTAGGTACCTAACCCTTACCCAGCCTGTTCCCACTGAGGCCCCTATACAGCCCAACCCCTGGGACAACATCACTGTAGGTAGGTACCTAACCCTTACCCAGCCTGTTCCCACTGAGGCCCCTATACAGCCCAACCCCTGGGACAACATCACTGTAGGTAGGTACCCAACCCTTACCCAGCCTGTTCCCACTGAGGCCCCTATACAGCCCAACCCCTGGGACAACATCACTGTAGGTAGGTACCTAACCCTTACCCAGCCTGTTCCCACTGAGGCCCCTATACAGCCTAACCCCTGGGACAACATCACTGTAGGTAGGTACCTAACCCTTACCCAGCCTGTTCCCACTGAGGCCCCTATACAGCCCAACCCCTGGGACAACATCACTGTAGGTAGGTACCTAACCCTTACCCAGCCTGTTCCCACTGAGGCCCCTATACAGCCCAAACCTTAGGACAACATCACTGTAGGTAGGTACCTAACCCTTACCCAGCCTGTTCCCACTGAGGCCCCTATACAGCCCAAACCTTAGGACAACATCACTGTAGATAGGTACCTAACCCTTACCCAGCCTGTTCCCACTGAGGCCCTATACAGCCCAAACCTTAGGACAACATCACTGTGGGTAGGTACCTAACCCTTACCCAGCCTGTTCCCACTGAGGCCCCTATACAGCCCAACCCTGGGACAACATCACTATAGGTAGGTACCTAACCCTTACCCAGCCTGTTCCCACTGAGGCCCCTATACAGCCCAAACCTTAGGACAACATCACTGTAGGTAGGTACCTAACCCTTACCCAGCCTGTTCCCACTGAGGCCCCTATACAGCCCAAACCTTAGGACAACATCACTGTAGGTAGGTACCTAACCCTTACCCAGCCTGTTCCCACTGAGGCCCCTATACAGCCCAACCCCTGGGACAACATCACTGTAGGTAGGTACCTAACCCTTACCCAGCCTGTTCCCACTGAGGCCCCTATACAGCCCAAACCTTAGGACAACATCACTGTAGGTAGGTACCTAACCCTTACCCAGCCTGTTCCCACTGAGGCCCCTATACAGCCCAAACCCTGGGACAACATCACTGTAGGTAGGTACCTAACCCTTACCCAGCCTGTTCCCACTGAGGCACCTATACAGCCCAACCCCCTGGGACAACATCACTGTAGGTAGGTACCTAACCCTTACCCAGCCTGTTCCCACTGAGGCCCCTATACAGCCCAAACCTTAGGACAACATCACTGTAGGTAGGTACCTAACCCTTACCCAGCCTGTTCCCAGCCTGTTCCCACTGAGGCCCTAACCCTAGCCTGTTCCCACTGAGGCCCCATACAGCCCAAACCTTGGGACAACATCACTGTAGGTAGGTACCTAACCCTTACCCAGCCTGTTCCCACTGAGGCCCCTATACAGCCCAAACCCTGGGACAACATCACTGTAGGTAGGTACCTAACCCTTACCCAGCCTGTTCCCACTGAGGCCCCTATACAGCCCAACCCCTGGGACAACATCACTGTAGGTAGGTACCTAACCCTTACCCAGCCTGTTCCCACTGAGGCCCCTATACAGCCCAACCCCTGGGACAACATCACTGTAGGTAGGTACCTAACCCTTACCCAGCCTGTTCCCACTGAGGCCCCTATACAGCCCAAACCTGGGACAACATCACTGTAGGTAGGTACCTAACCCTTACCCAGCCTGTTCCCACTGAGGCCCCTATACAGCCCAAACCTTAGGACAACATCACTGTAGGTAGGTACCTAACCCTTACCCAGCCTGTTCCCACTGAGGCCCCTATACAGCCCAAACCTGGGACAACATCACTGTAGGTAGGTACCTAACCCTTACCCAGCCTGTTCCCACTGAGGCCCCTATACAGCCCAAACCTTAGGACAACATCACTGTAGGTAGGTACCTAACCCTTACCCAGCCTGTTCCCACTGAGGCCCCTATACAGCCCAACCCCTGGGACAACATCACTATAGGTAGGTACCTAACCCTTACCCAGCCTGTTCCCACTGAGGCCCCTATACAGCCCAAACCTTAGGACAACATCACTGTAGGTAGGTACCTAACCCTTACCCAGCCTGTTCCCACTGAGGCCCCTATACAGCCCAAACCTTAGGACAACATCACTGTAGGTAGGTACCTAACCCTTACCCAGCCTGTTCCCACTGAGGCCCCTATACAGCCCAACCCCTGGGACAACATCACTGTAGGTAGGTACCTAACCCTTACCCAGCCTGTTCCCACTGAGGCCCCTATACAGCCCAAACCTTAGGACAACATCACTGTAGGTAGGTACCTAACCCTTACCCAGCCTGTTCCCACTGAGGCCCCTATACAGCCCAACCCCTGGGACAACATCACTGTAGGTAGGTACCTAACCCTTACCCAGCCTGTTCCCACTGAGGCCCCTATACAGCCCAACCCCTGGGACAACATCACTGTAGGTAGGTACCTAACCCTTACCCAGCCTGTTCCCACTGAGGCCCCTATACAGCCCAAACCTGGGACAACATCACTGTAGGTAGGTACCTAACCCTACCCAGCCTGTTCCCACTGAGGCCCCTATACAGCCCAAACCTGGGACAACATCACTGTAGGTAGGTACCTAACCCTTACCCAGCCTGTTCCCACTGAGGCCCCTATACAGCCCAACCCCTGGGACAACATCACTGTAGGTAGGTACCTAACCCTTACCCAGCCTGTTCCCACTGAGGCCCCTATACAGCCCAAACCTGGACAACATCACTGTAGGTAGGTACCTAACCCTTACCCAGCCTGTTCCCACTGAGGCCCCTATACAGCCCAAACCTTAGGACAACATCACTGTAGGTAGGTACCTAACCCTTACCCAGCCTGTTCCCACTGAGGCCCCTATACAGCCCAACCCTGGGACAACATCACTGTAGGTAGGTACCTAACCCTTACCCAGCCTGTTCCCACTGAGGCCCCTATACAGCCCAAACCTTAGGACAACATCACTGTAGGTAGGTACCTAACCCTTACCCAGCCTGTTCCCACTGAGGCCCCTATACAGCCCAAACCTTAGGACAACATCACTGTAGGTAGGTACCTAACCCTTACCCAGCCTGTTCCCACTGAGGCCCCTATACAGCCCAAACCTTAGGACAACATCACTGTAGGTAGGTACCTAACCCTTACCCAGCCTGTTCCCACTGAGGCCCCTATACAGCCCAAACCTTAGGACAACATCACTGTAGGTAGGTACCTAACCCTTACCCAGCCTGTTCCCACTGAGCCCCCTATACAGCCCAACCCCTGGGACAACATCACTGTAGGTAGGTACCTAACCCTTACCCAGCCTGTTCCCACTGAGGCCCCTATACAGCCTAACCCCTGGGACAACATCACTATAGGTAGGTACCTAACCCTTACCCAGCCTGTTCCCACTGAGGCCCCTATACAGCCCAACCCCTGGGACAACATCACTGTAGGTAGGTACCTAACCCTTACCCAGCCTGTTCCCACTGAGGCCCCTATACAGCCCAACCCCTGGGACAACATCACTGTAGGTAGGTACCTAACCCTTACCCAGCCTGTTCCCACTGAGGCCCCTATACAGCCCAACCCCTGGGACAACATCACTGTAGGTAGGTACCTAACCCTTACCCAGCCTGTTCCCACTGAGGCCCCTATACAGCCCAACCCCTGGGACAACATCACTGTAGGTAGGTACCTAACCCTTACCCAGCCTGTTCCCACTGAGGCCCCTATACAGCCCAACCCCTGGGACAACATCACTGTAGGTAGGTACCTAACCCTTACCCAGCCTGTTCCCACTGAGGCCCCTATACAGCCCAACCCCTGGGACAACATCACTGTAGGTAGGTACCTAACCCTTACCCAGCCTGTTCCCACTGAGGCCCCTATACAGCCCAAACCTTAGGACAACATCACTGTAGGTAGGTACCTAACCCTTACCCAGCCTGTTCCCACTGAGGCCCCTATACAGCCCAACCCCTGGGACAACATCACTGTAGGTAGGTACCTAACCCTTACCCAGCCTGTTCCCACTGAGGCCCCTATACAGCCCAAACCTTAGGACAACATCACTGTAGGTAGGTACCTAACCCTTACCCAGCCTGTTCCCACTGAGGCCCCTATACAGCCCAAACCTTAGGACAACATCACTGTAGGTAGGTACCTAACCCTTACCCAGCCTGTTCCCACTGAGGCCCCTATACAGCCCAACCCCTGGGACAACATCACTGTAGGTAGGTACCTAACCCTTACCCAGCCTGTTCCCACTGAGGCCCCTATACAGCCCAAACCTTAGGACAACATCACTGTAGGTAGGTACCTAACCCTTACCCAGCCTGTTCCCACTGAGGCCCCTATACAGCCCAACCCCTGGGACAACATCACTGTAGGTAGGTACCTAACCCTTACCCAGCCTGTTCCCACTGAGGCCCCTATACAGCCCAACCCCTGGGACAACATCACTGTAGGTAGGTACCTAACCCTTACCCAGCCTGTTCCCACTGAGGCCCCTATACAGCCCAAACCTTAGGACAACATCACTGTAGGTAGGTACCTAACCCTTACCCAGCCTGTTCCCACTGAGGCCCCTATACAGCCCAACCCCTGGGACAACATCACTGTAGGTAGGTACCTAACCCTTACCCAGCCTGTTCCCACTGAGGCCCCTATACAGCCCAACCCCTGGGACAACATCACTGTAGGTAGGTACCTAACCCTTACCCAGCCTGTTCCCACTGAGGCCCCTATACAGCCCAAACCTTAGGACAACATCACTGTAGGTAGGTACCTAACCCTTACCCAGCCTGTTCCCACTGAGGCCCCTATACAGCCCAACCCCTGGGACAACATCACTGTAGGTAGGTACCTAACCCTTACCCAGCCTGTTCCCACTGAGGCCCCTATACAGCCCAACCCCTGGGACAACATCACTGTAGGTAGGTACCTAACCCTTACCCAGCCTGTTCCCACTGAGGCCCCTATACAGCCCAACCCCTGGGACAACATCACTGTAGGTAGGTACCTAACCCTTACCCAGCCTGTTCCCACTGAGGCCCCTATACAGCCTAACCCCTGGGACAACATCACTGTAGGTAGGTACCTAACCCTTACCCAGCCTGTTCCCACTGAGGCCCCTATACAGCCCAACCCCTGGGACAACATCACTGTAGGTAGGTACCTAACCCTTACCCAGCCTGTTCCCACTGAGGCCCCTATACAGCCCAAACCTTAGGACAACATCACTGTAGGTAGGTACCTAACCCTTACCCAGCCTGTTCCCACTGAGGCCCCTATACAGCCCAAACCTTAGGACAACATCACTGTAGGTAGGTACCTAACCCTTACCCAGCCTGTTCCCACTGAGGCCCCTATACAGCCCAACCCCTGGGACAACATCACTGTAGGTAGGTACCTAACCCTTACCCAGCCTGTTCCCACTGAGGCCCCTATACAGCCCAAACCTTAGGACAACATCACTGTAGGTAGGTACCTAACCCTTACCCAGCCTGTTCCCACTGAGGCCCCTATACAGCCCAACCCCTGGGACAACATCCAGTGGAACAGCCACTTTACAATAGTGCATCTAGGTCTTTAAGGGGGGGAGAGAAGGATTACTTTATCCTATCCTAGGTATTCCTGAGGCCCCGGAAGGTGGTGATTGACTCCGCTGTCCTGGCCTGAGGGAGTTTGTTCCACCATTGGGGGCCAGACATCAACAGTTTTGACTGGGCTGAGGGGACTAAGTGGTAGGGAGGCCCTGGATACCCAGCCTGTTCCCACTGAGGCCCCTATACAGCCCAAACCTTAGGGACAACATCACTGTAGGTAGGTACCTAACCCTTACCCAGCCTGTTCCCACTGAGGCCCCTATACAGCCCAAACCTTAGGGACAACATCACTGTAGGTAGGTACCTAACCCTTACCCAGCCTGTTCCCACTGAGGCCCCTATACAGCCTAACCCCTGGGACAACATCACTGTAGGTAGGTACCTAACCCTTACCCAGCCTGTTCCCACTGAGGCCCCTATACAGCCCAAACCTTAGGACAACATCACTGTAGGTAGGTACCTAACCCTTACCCAGCCTGTTCCCACTGAGGCCCCTATACAGCCCAAACCTTAGGACAACATCACTGTAGGTAGGTACCTAACCCTTACCCAGCCTGTTCCCACTGAGGCCCCTATACAGCCCAAACCCTGGGACAACATCACTGTAGGTAGGTACCTAACCCTTACCCAGCCTGTTCCCACTGAGGCCCCTATACAGCCCAAACCTTAGGACAACATCACTGTAGGTAGGTACCTAACCCTTACCCAGCCTGTTCCCACTGAGGCCCCTATACAGCCTAACCCTGGGACAACATCACTGTAGGTAGGTACCTAACCCTTACCCAGCCTGTTCCCACTGAGGCCCCTATACAGCCCAAACCTTAGGACAACATCACTGTAGGTAGGTACCTAACCCTTACCCAGCCTGTTCCCACTGAGGCCCTATACAGCCCAAACCTTAGGACAACATCACTGTAGGTAGGTACCTAACCCTTACCCAGCCTGTTCCCACTGAGGCCCCTATACAGCCCAAACCTTAGGACAACATCACTGTAGGTAGGTACCTAACCCTTACCCAGCCTGTTCCCACTGAGGCCCCTATACAGCCCAACCCCTGGGACAACATCACTGTAGGTAGGTACCTAACCCTTACCCAGCCTGTTCCCACTGAGGCCCCTATACAGCCCAACCCCTGGGACAACATCACTGTAGGTAGGTACCTAACCCTTACCCAGCCTGTTCCCACTGAGGCCCCTATACAGCCCAACCCCTGGGACAACATCACTGTAGGTAGGTACCTAACCCTTACCCAGCCTGTTCCCACTGAGGCCCCTATACAGCCCAACCCCTGGGACAACATCACTGTAGGTAGGTACCTAACCCTTACCCAGCCTGTTCCCACTGAGGCCCCTATACAGCCCAACCCCTGGGACAACATCACTGTAGGTAGGTACCTAACCCTTACCCAGCCTGTTCCCACTGAGGCCCCTATACAGCCCAACCCCTGGGACAACATCACTGTAGGTAGGTACCTAACCCTTACCCAGCCTGTTCCCACTGAGGCCCCTATACAGCCCAACCCCTGGGACAACATCACTGTAGGTAGGTACCTAACCCTTACCCAGCCTGTTCCCACTGAGGCCCCTATACAGCCCAACCCTGGGACAACATCACTGTAGGTAGGTACCTAACCCTTACCCAGCCTGTTCCCACTGAGGCCCCTATACAGCCCAAACCTTAGGACAACATCACTGTAGGTAGGTACCTAACCCTTACCCAGCCTGTTCCCACTGAGGCCCCTATACAGCCCAAACCTTACAACATCACTGTAGGTAGGTACCTAACCCTTACCCAGCCTGTTCCCACTGAGGCACCTATACAGCCCAAACCTTAGGACAACATCACTGTGGGTAGGTACCTAACCCTTACCCAGCCTGTTCCCACTGAGGCCCCTATACAGCCCAACCCCTGGGACAACATCACTATAGGTAGGTACCTAACCCTTACCCAGCCTGTTCCCACTGAGGCCCCTATACAGCCCAAACCTTAGGACAACATCACTGTAGGTAGGTACCTAACCCTTACCCAGCCTGTTCCCACTGAGGCCCCTATACAGCCCAAACCTTAGGACAACATCACTGTAGGTAGGTACCTAACCCTTACCCAGCCTGTTCCCACTGAGGCCCCTATACAGCCCAACCCTGGGACAACATCACTGTAGGTAGGTACCTAACCCTTACCCAGCCTGTTCCCACTGAGGCCCCTATACAGCCCAAACCTTAGGACAACATCACTGTAGGTAGGTACCTAACCCTTACCCAGCCTGTTCCCACTGAGGCCCCTATACAGCCCAACCCCTGGGACAACATCACTGTAGGTAGGTACCTAACCCTTACCCAGCCTGTTCCCACTGAGGCACCTATACAGCCTAACCCCTGGGACAACATCACTGTAGGTAGGTACCTAACCCTTACCCAGCCTGTTCCCACTGAGGCCCCTATACAGCCCAAACCTTAGGACAACATCACTGTAGGTAGGTACCTAACCCTTACCCAGCCTGTTCCCACTGAGGCCCCTATACAGACATTTACATTTACATTTAAGTCATTTAGCAGACGCTCTTATCCAGAGCGACTTACAAATTGGTGCTTTCACCTTATGACATCCAGTGGACAACATCACTGTTTATCCTAGGTATTCCTGGGGTTTCAGGTGTCTCCGGACCCAGCCTGTTCCCGTCGTGAGGGAGTTTGTTCCACCATTGGGGGCCAGGCCCCTAACAGTACAGCCCAACTGTACCCTCAGTGGTAGGGAGGCGACCTAACCAGGCCAGAGGTGGATGAACGCAGTGCCCTTGTTGTAGGGCCTGATCAGAGTGGAGGTACTGAGGTGCCACTGAGGCCCCATGGTCTTGTAGCGGATGCCCAAACCCTGGGACAACATCACTGTAGGTAGGTACCTAATCCTTACCCAGCCTGTTCCCACTGAGCCCCCTATACAGCCCAAACCTCAGGACAACATCACTGTAGGTAGGTACCTAACCCTTACCCAGCCTGTTCCCACTGAGGCCCCTATACAGCCTAACCCCTGGGACAACATCACTATAGGTAGGTACCTAACCCTTACCCAGCCTGTTCCCACTGAGGCCCGTATACAGCCCAAACCTTAGGACAACATCACTGTAAGTAGGTAACAAACCCTTACCCAGCCTGTTCCCACTGAGGCCCCTATACAGCCTAACCCCTGGGACAACATCACTATAGGTAGGTACCTAACCCTTACCCAGCCTGTTCCCACTGAGGCCCCTATACAGCCCAACCCCTGGGACAACATCACTGTAGGTAGGTACCTAACCCTTACCCAGCCTGTTCCCACTGAGGCCCCTATACAGCCCAAACCTTAGGACAACATCACTGTAGGTAGGTACCTAACCCTTACCCAGCCTGTTCCCACTGAGGCCCCTATACAGCCCAAACCTTAGGACAACATCACTGTAGGTAGGTACCTAACCCTTACCCAGCCTGTTCCCACTGAGGCCCCTATACAGCCCAAACCTTCAACATCACTATAGGTAGGTACCTAACCCTTACCCAGCCTGTTCCCACTGAGGCCCCTATACAGCCCAAACCTTAGGACAACATCACTGTAGGTAGGTACCTAACCCTTACCCAGCCTGTTCCCACTGAGGCCCCTATACAGCCCAAACCCCTGGGACAACATCACTATAGGTAGGTACCTAACCCTTACCCAGCCTGTTCCCACTGAGGCCCCTATACAGCCCAAACCTTAGGACAACATCACTGTAGGTAGGTACCTAACCCTTACCCAGCCTGTTCCCACTGAGGCCCCTATACAGCCCAAACCTTAGGACAACATCACTATAGGTAGGTACCTAACCCTTACCCAGCCTGTTCCCACTGAGGCCCCTATACAGCCCAAACCTTAGGACAACATCACTGTAGGTAGGTACCTAACCCTTACCCAGCCTGTTCCCACTGAGGCCCCTATACAGCCCAACCCCTGGGACAACATCACTGTAGGTAGGTACCTAACCCTTACCCAGCCTGTTCCCACTGAGGCCCCTATACAGCCCAAACCTTAGGACAACATCACTGTAGGTAGGTACCTAACCCTTACCCAGCCTGTTCCCACTGAGGCCCCTATACAGCCCAAACCCTGGGACAACATCACTGTAGGTAGGTACCTAACCCTTACCCAGCCTGTTCCCACTGAGGCCCCTATACAGCCCAAACCTTAGGACAACATCACTGTAGGTAGGTACCTAACCCTTACCCAGCCTGTTCCCACTGAGGCCCCTATACAGCCCAACCCCTGGGACAACATCACTGTAGGTAGGTACCTAACCCTTACCCAGCCTGTTCCCACTGAGGCCCCTATACAGCCCAACCCCTGGGACAACATCACTGTAGGTAGGTACCTAACCCTTACCCAGCCTGTTCCCACTGAGGCCCCTATACAGCCCAACCCCTGGGACAACATCACTGTAGGTAGGTACCTAACCCTTACCCAGCCTGTTCCCACTGAGGCCCCTATACAGCCCAAACCTTAGGACAACATCACTGTAGGTAGGTACCTAACCCTTACCCAGCCTGTTCCCACTGAGGCCCCTATACAGCCCAAACCTTAGGACAACATCACTGTAGGTACCTAACCCTTACCCAGCCTGTTCCCACTGAGGCCCCTATACAGCCCAAACCTTAGGACAACATCACTGTAGGTAGGTACCTAACCCTTACCCAGCCTGTTCCCACTGAGGCCCCTATACAGCCCAAACCTTAGGACAACATCACTGTAGGTACCTAACCCTTACCCAGCCTGTTCCCACTGAGGCCCCTATACAGCCCAACCCCTGGGACAACATCACTGTAGGTAGGTACCTAACCCTTACCCAGCCTGTTCCCACTGAGGCCCCTATACAGCCCAAACCTTAGGACAACATCACTGTAGGTAGGTACCTAACCCTTACCCAGCCTGTTCCCACTGAGGCCCCTATACAGCCCAAACCCCTGGGACAACATCACTGTAGGTAGGTACCTAACCCTTACCCAGCCTGTTCCCACTGAGGCACCTATACAGCCCAACCCCTGGGACAACATCACTGTAGGTAGGTACCTAACCCTTACCCAGCCTGTTCCCACTGAGGCCCCTATACAGCCCAAACCTTAGGACAACATCACTGTAGGTAGGTACCTAACCCTTACCCAGCCTGTTCCCACTGAGGCCCCTATACAGCCCAACCCCTGGGACAACATCACTGTAGGTAGGTACCTAACCCTTACCCAGCCTGTTCCCACTGAGGCCCCTATACAGCCCAACCCCTGGGACAACATCACTAGGTAGGTACCTAACCCTTACCCAGCCTGTTCCCACTGAGGCCCCTATACAGCCTAACCCCTGGGACAACATCACTGTAGGTAGGTACCTAACCCTTACCCAGCCTGTTCCCACTGAGGCCCCTATACAGCCCAACCCCTGGGACAACATCACTGTAGGTAGGTACCTAACCCTTACCCAGCCTGTTCCCACTGAGGCCCCTATACAGCCCAAACCTTAGGACAACATCACTGTAGGTAGGTACCTAACCCTTACCCAGCCTGTTCCCACTGAGGCCCCTATACAGCCCAAACCTTAGGACAACATCACTGTAGGTAGGTACCTAACCCTTACCCAGCCTGTTCCCACTGAGGCCCCTATACAGCCCAAACCTTAGGACAACATCACTGTAGGTAGGTACCTAACCCTTACCCAGCCTGTTCCCACTGAGGCCCCTATACAGCCTAACCCCTGGGACAACATCACTGTAGGTAGGTACCTAACCCTTACCCAGCCTGTTCCCACTGAGGCCCCTATACAGCCCAAACCTTAGGACAACATCACTGTAGGTAGGTACCTAACCCTTACCCAGCCTGTTCCCACTGAGGCCCCTATACAGCCCAAACCTTAGGACAACATCACTGTAGGTAGGTACCTAACCCTTACCCAGCCTGTTCCCACTGAGGCCCCTATACAGCCCAAACCTTAGGACAACATCACTGTAGGTAGGTACCTAACCCTTACCCAGCCTGTTCCCACTGAGGCCCCTATACAGCCTAACCCCTGGGACAACATCACTGTAGGTAGGTACCTAACCCTTACCCAGCCTGTTCCCACTGAGGCCCCTATACAGCCCAACCCCTGGGACAACATCACTGTAGGTAGGTACCTAACCCTTACCCAGCCTGTTCCCACTGAGGCCCCTATACAGCCCAACCCCTGGGACAACATCACTGTAGGTAGGTACCTAACCCTTACCCAGCCTGTTCCCACTGAGGCCCCTATACAGCCCAACCCCTGGGACAACATCACTGTAGGTAGGTACCTAACCCTTACCCAGCCTGTTCCCACTGAGGCCCCTATACAGCCCAAACCCTGGGACAACATCACTGTAGGTAGGTACCTAACCCTTACCCAGCCTGTTCCCACTGAGGCCCCTATACAGCCCAACCCCTGGGACAACATCACTGTAGGTAGGTACCTAACCCTTACCCAGCCTGTTCCCACTGAGGCCCCTATACAGCCCAACCCCTGGGACAACATCACTGTAGGTAGGTACCTAACCCTTACCCAGCCTGTTCCCACTGAGGCCCCTATACAGCCCAAACCTTAGGACAACATCACTGTAGGTAGGTACCTAACCCTTACCCAGCCTGTTCCCACTGAGGCCCCTATACAGCCCAAACCTTAGGACAACATCACTGTAGGTAGGTACCTAACCCTTACCCAGCCTGTTCCCACTGAGGCCCCTATACAGCCCAAACCTTAGGACAACATCACTGTAGGTAGGTACCTAACCCTTACCCAGCCTGTTCCCACTGAGGCCCCTATACAGCCCAACCCCTGGGACAACATCACTGTAGGTAGGTACCTAACCCTTACCCAGCCTGTTCCCACTGAGGCCCCTATACAGCCCAAACCTTAGGACAACATCACTGTAGGTAGGTACCTAACCCTTACCCAGCCTGTTCCCACTGAGGCCCTATACAGCCCAAACCTTAGGACAACATCACTGTAGGTAGGTACCTAACCCTTACCCAGCCTGTTCCCACTGAGGCCCCTATACAGCCCAAACCTTAGGACAACATCACTGTAGGTAGGTACCTAACCCTTACCCAGCCTGTTCCCACTGAGGCCCCTATACAGCCTAACCCCTGGGACAACATCACTATAGGTAGGTACCTAACCCTTACCCAGCCTGTTCCCACTGAGGCCCCTATACAGCCCAACCCCTGGGACAACATCACTGTAGGTAGGTACCTAACCCTTACCCAGCCTGTTCCCACTGAGGCCCCTATACAGCCCAACCCCTGGGACAACATCACTGTAGGTAGGTACCTAACCCTTACCCAGCCTGTTCCCACTGAGGCCCCTATACAGCCCAAACCTTAGGACAACATCACTGTAGATAGGTACCTAACCCTTACCCAGCCTGTTCCCACTGAGGCACCTATACAGCCCAAACCTTAGGACAACATCACTGTGGGTAGGTACCTAACCCTTACCCAGCCTGTTCCCACTGAGGCCCCTATACAGCCCAAACCTTAGGACAACATCACTGTAGATAGGTACCTAACCCTTACCCAGCCTGTTCCCACTGAGGCACCTATACAGCCCAAACCTTAGGACAACATCACTGTGGGTAGGTACCTAACCCTTACCCAGCCTGTTCCCACTGAGGCCCCTATACAGCCCAACCCCTGGGACAACATCACTATAGGTAGGTACCTAACCCTTACCCAGCCTGTTCCCACTGAGGCCCCTATACAGCCCAAACCTTAGGACAACATCACTGTAGGTAGGTACCTAACCCTTACCCAGCCTGTTCCCACTGAGGCCCCTATACAGCCCAACCCTGGGACAACATCACTGTAGGTAGGTACCTAACCCTTACCCAGCCTGTTCCCACTGAGGCACCTATACAGCCCAAACCCTGGGACAACATCACTGTAGGTAGGTACCTAACCCTTACCCAGCCTGTTCCCACTGAGGCCCCTATACAGCCCAAACCTTAGGACAACATCACTGTAGGTAGGTACCTAACCCTTACCCAGCCTGTTCCCACTGAGGCCCCTATACAGCCCAACCCCTGGGACAACATCACTGTAGGTAGGTACCTAACCCTTACCCAGCCTGTTCCCACTGAGGCCCCTATACAGCCCAAACCCTGGGACAACATCACTGTAGGTAGGTACCTAACCCTTACCCAGCCTGTTCCCACTGAGGCCCCTATACAGCCCAACCCCTGGGACAACATCACTGTAGGTAGGTACCTAACCCTTACCCAGCCTGTTCCCACTGAGGCCCCTATACAGCCCAAACCTTAGGACAACATCACTGTAGGTAGGTACCTAACCCTTACCCAGCCTGTTCCCACTGAGGCCCCTATACAGCCCAAACCTTAGGACAACATCACTGTAGGTAGGTACCTAACCCTTACCCAGCCTGTTCCCACTGAGGCCCCTATACAGCCTAACCCCTGGGACAACATCACTGTAGGTAGGTACCTAACCCTTACCCAGCCTGTTCCCACTGAGGCCCCTATACAGCCCAAACCTTAGGACAACATCACTGTAGGTAGGTACCTAACCCTTACCCAGCCTGTTCCCACTGAGGCCCCTATACAGCCCAAACCTTAGGACAACATCACTGTAGGTAGGTACCTAACCCTTACCCAGCCTGTTCCCACTGAGGCCCCTATACAGCCCAACCCCTGGGACAACATCACTGTAGGTAGGTACCTAACCCTTACCCAGCCTGTTCCCACTGAGGCCCCTATACAGCCCAACCCCTGGGACAACATCACTGTAGGTAGGTACCTAACCCTTACCCAGCCTGTTCCCACTGAGGCCCCTATACAGCCCAACCCCTGGGACAACATCACTGTAGGTAGGTACCTAACCCTTACCCAGCCTGTTCCCACTGAGGCCCCTATACAGCCCAAACCCCTGGGACAACATCACTGTAGGTAGGTACCTAACCCTTACCCAGCCTGTTCCCACTGAGGCCCCTATACAGCCCAACCCCTGGGACAACATCACTGTAGGTAGGTACCTAACCCTTACCCAGCCTGTTCCCACTGAGGCCCCTATACAGCCCAACCCCTGGGACAACATCACTGTAGGTAGGTACCTAACCCTTACCCAGCCTGTTCCCACTGAGGCCCCTATACAGCCCAAACCTTAGGACAACATCACTGTAGGTAGGTACCTAACCCTTACCCAGCCTGTTCCCACTGAGGCCCCTATACAGCCCAAACCCTGGGACAACATCACTGTAGGTAGGTACCTAACCCTTACCCAGCCTGTTCCCACTGAGGCCCCTATACAGCCCAAACCTTAGGACAACATCACTGTAGGTAGGTACCTAACCCTTACCCAGCCTGTTCCCACTGAGGCCCCTATACAGCCCAACCCCTGGGACAACATCACTGTAGGTAGGTACCTAACCCTTACCCAGCCTGTTCCCACTGAGGCCCCTATACAGCCCAAACCTTAGGACAACATCACTGTAGGTAGGTACCTAACCCTTACCCAGCCTGTTCCCACTGAGGCCCCTATACAGCCCAAACCTTAGGACAACATCACTGTAGGTAGGTACCTAACCCTTACCCAGCCTGTTCCCACTGAGCCCCTATACAGCCCAACCCCTGGGACAACATCACTGTAGGTAGGTACCTAACCCTTACCCAGCCTGTTCCCACTGAGGCCCCTATACAGCCCAAACCTTAGGGACAACATCACTGTAGGTAGGTACCTAACCCTTACCCAGCCTGTTCCCACTGAGGCCCCTATACAGCCCAAACCTTAGGACAACATCACTGTAGGTAGGTACCTAACCCTTACCCAGCCTGTTCCCACTGAGGCCCCTATACAGCCCAACCCTGGGACAACATCACTGTAGGTAGGTACCTAACCCTTACCCAGCCTGTTCCCACTGAGGCCCCTATACAGCCCAAACCTTAGGACAACATCACTGTAGGTAGGTACCTAACCCTTACCCAGCCTGTTCCCACTGAGGCCCCTATACAGCCCAAACCTTAGGACAACATCACTGTAGGTAGGTACCTAACCCTTACCCAGCCTGTTCCCACTGAGGCCCCTATACAGCCCAACCCCTGGGACAACATCACTGTAGGTAGGTACCTAACCCTTACCCAGCCTGTTCCCACTGAGGCCCCTATACAGCCCAAACCTTAGGACAACATCACTGTAGGTAGGTACCTAACCCTTACCCAGCCTGTTCCCACTGAGGCCCCTATACAGCCCAAACCTTAGGACAACATCACTGTAGGTAGGTACCTAACCCTTACCCAGCCTGTTCCCACTGAGGCCCCTATACAGCCCAAACCTTAGGACAACATCACTGTAGGTAGGTACCTAACCCTTACCCAGCCTGTTCCCACTGAGGCCCCTATACAGCCCAACCCCTGGGACAACATCACTGTAGGTAGGTACCTAACCCTTACCCAGCCTGTTCCCACTGAGGCCCCTATACAGCCCAAACCTTAGGACAACATCACTGTAGGTAGGTACCTAACCCTTACCCAGCCTGTTCCCACTGAGGCCCCTATACAGCCCAAACCTTAGGACAACATCACTGTAGGTAGGTACCTAACCCTTACCCAGCCTGTTCCCACTGAGGCCCCTATACAGCCCAAACCTTAGGACAACATCACTGTAGGTAGGTACCTAACCCTTACCCAGCCTGTTCCCACTGAGGCCCCTATACAGCCCAACCCCTGGGACAACATCACTGTAGGTAGGTACCTAACCCTTACCCAGCCTGTTCCCACTGAGGCCCCTATACAGCCCAAACCTTAGGACAACATCACTGTAGGTAGGGACCTAACCCTTACCCAGCCTGTTCCCACTGAGGCCCCTATACAGCCCAAACCTTAGGACAACATCACTGTAGGTAGGTACCTAACCCTTACCCAGCCTGTTCCCACTGAGGCCCCTATACAGCCCAAACCTTAGGACAACATCACTGTAGGTAGGTACCTAACCCTTACCCAGCCTGTTCCCACTGAGGCCCCTATACAGCCCAAACCCCTGGGACAACATCACTATAGGTAGGTACCTAACCCTTACCCAGCCTGTTCCCACTGAGGCCCCTATACAGCCCAAACCTTAGGACAACATCACTGTAGGTAGGTACCTAACCCTTACCCAGCCTGTTCCCACTGAGGCCCCTATACAGCCCAAACCTTAGGACAACATCACTGTAGGTAGGTACCTAACCCTTACCCAGCCTGTTCCCACTGAGGCCCCTATACAGCCCAAACCTTAGGACAACATCACTGTAGGTAGGTACCTAACCCTTACCCAGCCTGTTCCCACTGAGGCCCCTATACAGCCCAAACCTTAGGACAACATCACTGTAGGTAGGTACCTAACCCTTACCCAGCCTGTTCCCACTGAGGCCCCTATACAGCCCAACCCCTGGGACAACATCACTGTAGGTAGGTACCTAACCCTTACCCAGCCTGTTCCCACTGAGGCCCCTATACAGCCCAACCCCTGGGACAACATCACTGTAGGTAGGTACCTAACCCTTACCCAGCCTGTTCCCACTGAGGCCCCTATACAGCCCAACCCCTGGGACAACATCACTGTAGGTAGGTACCTAACCCTTACCCAGCCTGTTCCCACTGAGGCCCCTATACAGCCCAAACCCTGGGACAACATCACTGTAGGTAGGTACCTAACCCTTACCCAGCCTGTTCCCACTGAGGCCCCTATACAGCCCAAACCTTAGGACAACATCACTGTAGGTAGGTACCTAACCCTTACCCAGCCTGTTCCCACTGAGGCCCCTATACAGCCCAACCCCTGGGACAACATCACTGTAGGTAGGTACCTAACCCTTACCCAGCCTGTTCCCACTGAGGCCCCTATACAGCCCAAACCTTAGGACAACATCACTGTAGGTAGGTACCTAACCCTTACCCAGCCTGTTCCCACTGAGGCCCCTGTACAGCCCAAACCTTAGGACAACATCACTGTAGGTAGGTACCTAACCCTTACCCAGCCTGTTCCCACTGAGGCCCCTATACAGCCCAACCCCTGGGACAACATCACTGTAGGTAGGTACCTAACCCTTACCCAGCCTGTTCCCACTGAGGCCCTATACAGCCCAAACCCCTGGGACAACATCACTGTAGGTAGGTACCTAACCCTTACCCAGCCTGTTCCCACTGAGGCCCCTATACAGCCCAAACCTTAGGACAACATCACTGTAGGTAGGTACCTAACCCTTACCCAGCCTGTTCCCAATGAGGCCCCTATACAGACCCACTCCTGGGACAACATCACTGTAGGTAGGTACCTAATCCTTACCCAGCCTGTTCCCACTGAGCCCCCTATACAGCCCAAACCTCAGGACAACATCACTGTAGGTAGGTACCTAACCCTTACCCAGCCTGTTCCCACTGAGGCCCCTATACAGCCTAACCCCTGGGACAACATCACTATAGGGAGGTACCTAACCCTTACCCAGCCTGTTCCCACTGAGGCCCGTATATAGCCCAACCCCTGGGACAACATCACTATAGGTAGGTACCTAACCCTTACCCAGCCTGTTCCCACTGAGGCCCCTATACAGCCTAACCCCTGGGACAACATCACTATAGGTAGGTACCTAACCCTTACCCAGCCTGTTCCCACTGAGGCCCCTATACAGCCCAAACCTTAGGACAACATCACTGTAGGTAGGTACCTAACCCTTACCCAGCCTGTTCCCACTGAGGCCCCTATACAGCCCAAACCTTAGGACAACATCACTGTAGGTAGGTACCTAACCCTTACCCAGCCTGTTCCCACTGAGGCCCCTATACAGCCTAACCCCTGGGACAACATCACTGTAGGTAGGTACCTAACCCTTACCCAGCCTGTTCCCACTGAGGCCCCTATACAGCCCAACCCTGGGACAACATCACTGTAGGTAGGTACCTAACCCTTACCCAGCCTGTTCCCACTGAGGCCCCTATACAGCCCAACCCCTGGGACAACATCACTGTAGGTAGGTACCTAACCCTTACCCAGCCTGTTCCCACTGAGGCCCCTATACAGCCCAACCCCTGGGACAACATCACTGTAGGTAGGTACCTAACCCTTACCCAGCCTGTTCCCACTGAGGCCCCTATACAGCCCAACCCCTGGGACAACATCACTATAGGTAGGTACCTAACCCTTACCCAGCCTGTTCCCACTGAGGCCCCTATACAGCCCAACCCCTGGGACAACATCACTGTAGGTAGGTACCTAACCCTTACCCAGCCTGTTCCCACTGAGGCCCCTATACAGCCCAAACCTTAGGACAACATCACTGTAGGTAGGTACCTAACCCTTACCCAGCCTGTTCCCACTGAGGCCCCTATACAGCCCAAACCTTAGGACAACATCACTGTAGGTAGGTACCTAACCCTTACCCAGCCTGTTCCCACTGAGGCCCCTATACAGCCCAAACCTTAGGACAACATCACTGTAGGTAGGTACCTAACCCTTACCCAGCCTGTTCCCACTGAGGCCCCTATACAGCCCAAACCTTAGGACAACATCACTGTAGGTAGGTACCTAACCCTTACCCAGCCTGTTCCCACTGAGGCCCCTATACAGCCCAACCCCTGGGACAACATCACTGTAGGTAGGTACCTAACCCTTACCCAGCCTGTTCCCACTGAGGCCCCTATACAGCCCAAACCTTAGGACAACATCACTGTAGGTAGGTACCTAACCCTTACCCAGCCTGTTCCCACTGAGCCCCTATACAGCCCAACCCTGGGACAACATCACTGTAGGTAGGTACCTAACCCTTACCCAGCCTGTTCCCACTGAGCCCCTATACAGCCCAAACCTTGGGACAACATCACTGTAGGTAGGTACCTAACCCTTACCCAGCCTGTTCCCACTGAGGCCCCTATACAGCCCAAACCTTAGGACAACATGACTGTAGGTAGGTACCTAACCCTTACCCAGCCTGTTCCCACTGAGCCCCTATACAGCCTAACCCCTGGGACAACATGACTGTAGGTAGGTACCTAACCCTTACCCAGCCTGTTCCCACTGAGGCCCCTATACAGCCCAAACCTTAGGACAACATCACTGTAAGTAGGTACCTAACCCTTACCCAGCCTGTTCCCACTGAGGCCCCTATACAGCCCAAACCTTAGGACAACATCACTATAGGTAGGTACCTAACCCTTACCCAGCCTGTTCCCACTGAGGCCCCTATACAGCCCAACCCCTGGGACAACATCACTGTAGGTAGGTACCTAACCCTTACCCAGCCTGTTCCCACTGAGGCCCCTATACAGCCCAACCCCTGGGACAACATCACTGTAGGTAGGTACCTAACCCTTACCCAGCCTGTTCCCACTGAGGCCCCTATACAGCCCAACCCCTGGGACAACATCACTGTAGGTAGGTACCTAACCCTTACCCAGCCTGTTCCCACTGAGGCCCCTATACAGCCCAAACCTTAGGACAACATCACTGTAGGTAGGTACCTAACCCTTACCCAGCCTGTTCCCACTGAGGCCCCTATACAGCCCAGACCTTAGGACAACATCACTGTAGGTACCTAACCCTTACCCAGCCTGTTCCCACTGAGCCCCTATACAGCCCAACCCCTGGGACAACATCACTGTAGGTAGGTACCTAACCCTTACCCAGCCTGTTCCCACTGAGCCCCCTATACAGCCCAAACCTTAGGACAACATCACTGTAGGTACCTAACCCTTACCCAGCCTGTTCCCACTGAGGCCCCTATACAGCCCAAACCTTAGGACAACATGACTGTAGGTAGGTACCTAACCCTTACCCAGCCTGTTCCCACTGAGCCCCTATACAGCCTAACCCCTGGGACAACATGACTGTAGGTAGGTACCTAACCCTTACCCAGCCTGTTCCCACTGAGGCCCCTATACAGCCCAAACCTTAGGACAACATCACTGTAAGTAGGTACCTAACCCTTACCCAGCCTGTTCCCACTGAGGCCCCTATACAGCCCAACCCCTGGGACAACATCACTGTAGGTAGGTACCTAACCCTTACCCAGCCTGTTCCCACTGAGGCCCCTATACAGCCCAATCCCTGGGACAACATCACTGTAAGTATGTACAGTGCCTTCGGAAAGTATTCAGATCCCTTTCCGTTTTCAGCATGTTGCTACATTTACAGCCCTATTCTAAAATTGATTGATTAAATGTATTTTTAAAAAAATCCTCACCAATCTATACACAATACCCCATAATAACAAAGTGAAAACAGGTTTTGAGAATTTTTGCAAATGTATAAAATATAGAAATAAACCCTTTGCTATGAGACAAGAAATTGAGCTCAGGTGCATCATGTTTCCATTGATCATCCTTGAGATGTTTCTACAACTTGATTTGGAGTTTACCTGTGGTAAAATCAATTGATTGGACATGATTTGGAAAGGCACACACCTGTCTATATAAGATCCCACAGTTGACAGTGCATGTCAGAGCAAAAACTAAGCCATGAGGTCAAAGGAATTGTCCGTAGAGCGCCGATACAGGTTTGTGTCGAGGCACAGCTCTGGGGAAGGGTCCTAAAACATTTCTGCAGCTTTGAAGTTCCCTAAGAACACAGTGGCCTCATCATTCTTAAATGGATGAAGTTTGGAACCAAATCAAATCAAATGTATTTATATAGCCCTTCGCACATCAGCTGATATCTCAAAGTGCTGTACAGAAACCCAGCCTAAAACCCCAAACAGCAAGCAATGCAGATGTTGAAGCACGGTGGCTAGGAAAAACTCCCTAGAAAGGCCAAAACCTAGGAAGAAACCTAGAGAGGAACCAGGCTATGAGGGGTGGCCAGTCCTCTTCTGGCTGTGCCGGGTGGAAATTATAACAGAACATGGCCAAGATGTTCAAATGTTCATAAATGACCAGCATGGTCAAATAATAGGTCTGGGACAGGTAGCATGTCCGGTGAACAGGTCAGGATTCCATAGCCGCATGCAGAACAGTTGAAACTGGAGCAGCAGCACGGCCAGGTGGACTGGGGACAGCAAGGAGTCATCATGCCAGGTAGTCCTGAGGCATGGTCCTAGGGCTCAGGTCCTCAGAGAGAGAGAAAGAAAGAGAGAATTAGAGAGAGCATACTTAAATTCACAGAGGACACCGGATAAGACAGGAGAAGTACTCCAGATATAACAAACTGACCCTAGCCCCCCGACACATAAACTACTGCAGCATAAATAATGGAGGCTGAGCCAGGAGGGGTCAGGAGACACTGTGGCCCCATCCTATGATACCCCCGGACAGGGCCAAACAGGAAGGATATAACCCCACCCACTTCCAGCCGCACCAATGTGTCGGAGGAAACACCGTGCACCTGGCAACCTTGGTTAGCGCGCACTGCGCCCGGCCCGCCACAGGAGTCGCTGGTGCGCGATGAGACAAGGATATCCCTACCTGCTAACCCCTCCCTAACCCGGATGACGCTAGGCCAATTGTGCATCACCCTACAGACCTCCCGGTCGCGGCCGGTTACGACATAGCCTGGGCGCGAACCCAGAGTCTCTGGTGGCACTGCTGGCTTCTACAGTACAGCGCCCTTAACCACTGCGCTACCCGGGAGGCCCTGTAACCCCACCGACTTTGTCGAAGCACAGCCCCCACACCACTAGAGGGATATCTTCAATCACCAACTTACCCTCCTGAGACAAGGCCGAGTATAGCCCACAAAGATCTCCACCACGGCACAACCCAAGGAGGGGCACCAACCCAGACAGGAAGATCACATCAGTGACTCAACCCACTCAAGTGACGCACCCCTCCTAGGGACGGCATGAAAGAGCACCAGTAAGCCAGTGACTCAGCCCCTATAATAGGGTTAGAGGCAGAGAATCCCAGTCAGCAAGGGCGGTTCGTTGCTCCAGAGCCTTTCCGTTCACCTTCACACTCCTGGGCCAGACTACACTCAATCATATGACCCACTGAAGAGATGAGTCTTCAGTAAAGACTTAAAGGTTGAGACCGAGTCTGCGTCTCTCACATGGGTAGGCAGACCATTCCATAAAAATGGAGCTCTATAGGAGAAAGCTCTGCCTCCAGCTGTTTGCTTAGATATTCTAGGGACAATTAGGAGGCCTGCGTCTTGTGACCGTAGCGTACGTGTAGGTATGTACGGCAGGACCAAATCAGAGAGATAGGTAGGAGCAAGCCCATGTAATGCTTTGTAGGTTAGCAGTAAAACCTTGAAATCAGCCCTTTGCCTTGACAGGAAGCCAGTGTAGGGAGGCTAGCACTGGAGTAATATGATCATATGTTTTGGTTCTAGTCAGGATTCTAGCAGCCGTATTTAGCACTAACTGAAGTTAATTTAGTGCTTTATCTGGGTAGCTGGAAAGTAGAGCATTGCAGTAGTCTAACCTAGAAGTAACAAAAGCATGGATACATTTTTCTGCATCATTTTTGGACAGAAAGTTTCTGATTTTTGCAATGTTACGTAGATGGAAAAAAGCTGTCCTTGAAACAGTCTTGATATGTTCGGCAAAAGAGAGATCAGGGTCCAGAGTAACGCCGAGGTCCTTCACAGTTTTATTTGAGACGACTGTACAACCATTAAGATTAATTGTCAGATTCTTTGTTTCTTGGGACCTAGAACAAGCATCTCTGTTTTGTCCGAGTTTAAAAGTAGAACGTTTGCAGCCATCCACTTCCTTATGTCTGAAACACAGGCTTCTAGCGAGGGCAATTTTGGGGCTTCACCATGTTTCATTGAAATGTGCAGCTGTGTGTCATCCGCATAGCAGTGAAATAACTTTCACTGCTATGCGGATGACACACAGCTGCACATTTGTTAATGTTAACACATTATGTTTTCGAATGACATACCCAAGAGGTAAAATATATAGTGAAAACAATAGTGGTCCAAAAATGGAACCTTGAGGAACACCAAAATTTACAGTCTGACAAATCAATTTACAGTTGATTTGTCAGAGGACAAACCATTCACAGAGACAAACTGATATCTTTCCGACAGATAAGATCTAAACCAGGCCAGAACTTGTCCGTGTAGACCAATTTGGGTTTCCAATCTCTCCAAAAGAATGTGGTGATCGATGGTATCAAAAGCAGCACTAAGGTCTAGGAGCACGAGGACAGATGCAGAGCCTCAGTCTGATGCCATTAAAAGTACTAAAACACTTGAGTGTCTCTCTTAATCCTAGGTCCTGGCAGAGTTGTGCAGACTCAGGACAACTGAGCTTTGAAGGAATACGCAGATTTAAAGAGCAGTCCGTAATTTGCTTTCTACTAATCATGATCTTTTCCTCAAAGAAGTTCATGAATTTATTACTGCTGAAGTGAAAGCCATCCTCACTTCGGGAATACTGCTTTTTAGTTAGCTTTGCGACAGTATCAAAAATACATTTTGGATTATTCTTATTTTCCTCAATTAGGTTGGAAAAATAGGATGATCGAGCAGCAGTAAGGGATACTGCACGGTACTGTCTTTCCAAGCTAGACGGGAGACTTCCAGTTTGGTGTGGCGCCATTTCTGTTCAAATTTTCTGGAAGCTTGCTTCAGAGCTCGGGTATTTTCTTTATACCAGGGAGCTAGTTTCTTATAAGAAATGTTTTTAGTTTTTAGGGGTGCAACTGCATCTAGGGTATTGCGCAAGGTTAAATTGAGTTCCTCAGTTAGGTGGTTAACTGATTTTTGTCCTCTAGGAAGACTCTTCCTAGAACTGGCCGCCCGGCCAAACTGAGCAATCGGGGGAGAAGGGCCTTGGTCAGGGAGGTGACCGAGAAGCCGACTATCATTCTGACTGAGCTACATAGTTCCTCTGTGGAGATGAGAGAAACTTCCAGAAGGGCAACAATCTCTGCAGCACTCCTCCAATCAGGCTTTCATGGTGGAGTGGCCAGACGGAAGCCACTCCTCAGTAAAAGGCACATGACAGCCTGCTTGGAGTTTGCCAAAAGTGACCTAAAGACTCTCAGACCATGAGAAACAAGATTCTCTGGTCTGATGAAACCAAGATTGAACTCTTTGGCCTGAATACCAAACGTCACGTCTAGAGGAAATCTGGCACCATCCTTACGGTGAAGCATGGTGGTGGCAGCATCATGCTGTGGGGATGTTTTTTTAGCGACAGGGACTGGGAGACTAGTCAGGATTTAGGGAAAGATGAATGGATCAAATTACAGAGAGATCCTTGATGAAAACCTGCGCGAGAGCGCTCAGGACCTCAGACTGGGGTGAACGTTCACCCTCCAACAGGACAACGACCCTAAGACCATGTAATGCCCCCCAAAAGCCCTTCAGGTGGCCAGTCTGTAGAGTACAGTAGAATCCTGGGTTTATTTGCCCAGATGTGTAGTAAAACTAGATTATTTGTTGGAGCTGTAAACACTGTGGTACGTTCCAAATGGCACCCTATTCTCTATAGTGCATTGATTTTGACCAGAGCCCAGTAGGGTTCCAGTCAAAATTACTATACTATTATCTGTATAGGGAATAGGGTGCAATTTTAGGATGCAGACAGTGTAGTATGAAGTGCCCTTAGTGCAGCAGTTGCCCTCTGGTTGTCTCTTACCCTTTGCCCCATTCTTTACCCTTTGATGGGCCCCAGGTGGCTGGGCCCCTGCCAAGCCAATTGCTGAAATCGAGTTTTACAGATGGACTGTGCATCGTGCTGCCTCGGGTGGGGGGTGGGGGGTGGGTTCTGGTCGTGCACAGCCGAGAGGAGAGGAAAGGAATAGGAGAGGAGAGGGGAGGAGATGACTATGGGAAAAATTCTTACTGCTATCAAAACAATAACCCTTTAGTCTTAGTCTTATCGCTGATGTCAGATAAGATAACAACTGTTCTGTCCTTTACTCTAGAATGGCCAACCACATGTGGCAAACCCGCCATTCCCCCCACCATCCACACCCGCATAGTCAATGGAGAGCCAGCCAACCCCCACTCCTGGTCCTGGCAGGTGTCCATGCAGGTGAGACACTGTCTGTCTAAACTCTATTTAGGGTCATTTAGATCCATCAAACACTGTTATTCTAGAATCAAATCCAAAATGGCTGCCTGGTTGCCAACATGTCTTAGGCATATACCCAGAACCAAGTCACGTGATTATGCATCAGGGAACATCACAAATGTGTCAACTTTTTCACAACAACAAGTGAATTCATTTACTCAACATTTCATCTCTCAAGGGCAATATCACCAATAGGTTTTGAATGAGATTCTCTGTTATCATGATGCAGCTACACTAGTCACAGGGACAAGACTTCTTTCAGTTGGGACATGTTTGTTAATTGACATCATCATTACATGGGTCGGATTACACACACACCCTGAGACTGCACACGCGCACGCACACACACACACACACACACACACACACACACACACACACACACACACACACACACAACACACACACACTGCTAATAAAACTTAATGAGAAGGGTCCCTTCAACTCAACCCCATCATTATTTAAAACAACTTTGATTATATCAGAGGCATCGTCGTACACTATGCTTGTTTGTGCGTGTGTGTGGTTGTGTGTTTGCGTACTGTCTGTCCCACAGATTTGGCCTTTAGAAGACAAATAGGCACGACTGGCTCACAATTGAAGGAATAGTTCAAACAAATTACATATTGGTTTCCTTGCCCTGTGAGCAGTCTAGGGACATGGCCCATAGCATGGATTGCTATCGTACCTTGTCCGTAGACTGCTTACAGGCTAAGGAAACCAACATGTCATTGAATAATTTGGGTGATCCATCACTTTAAAAGCTGATGTTTTATTTTACCCAGGTTTGGCCTAGCAGTCAGGAGACGCCCAATTTCTTCCACACCTGCGGAGGAACTCTCATCCATAAGAACTGGGTTATGACTGCTGCCCATTGCTTCATACGGTGAATGAACTACAGGTTGAGTCCCAAATGGCACCCTATTTAGGGCACTACTTTTGACCAGGACCTATAGGGATTAGGGTGCCATTTGAGACACATAGGCCCTGGTCAAAAGTAGTGAAATATATAGGGAAACGGGTGCCATTTGGGACGTAGACACAGAGACAGAATTACTAGAACAGACATTCTCATTCAAGTCAATGGTCCATTCCGTGTTGGGCGGTAATTCTATTCCTATAAATGTGCACTCCCCTCAACTGTGTCACAGATACATATCACCGTACATGTAGGCCAGCATGTCCCTATGGTGTGCACAAAACAAGACGATTTTGGCATACATTTTTACCTTTTGAGATTTTAAAATGTACCTTTTACAATTGATTGAGCTGAGACAGTGGTGTGAAATGTACCCAATGGTCATACTTCAGTAAATGTAAAGACAACTTAATAGAAAATTACTCAAGTAAAAGTGAAAGTCACCCAGTAAAATATTACTTGAGTAAAAGTCTAAAAGTATTTGGTTTTAAATGTACTTAAGTATCAAAAGTAAATGTAATTGCTAAAATATATTTAAGTATCAAAAGAAAAAGTAAAAGTATTAAATCATTTTACATTCCTAATATTAAGAAAACCAGACAGCACGATTGTCTTATTGTAGAGTGCCAGGGCACACTACAAAACTCAGACATAATTTACAAATGGAGCATTTGTGTTTAGTGAGTCTGCCAGATAAGAGGCAGTAATGATGACCAGGGATGTTTTCTTGATGTTCTTGAATTGGAAAATGTTTCTACCCTGCTGCTAAGCATTCGGAATGTAACAAGTACTTTTGGGTGTCAAGGAAAATGTATGGATTAAAAAGTACATTCTTTTCTTTAGGAATGCAGTGGAGTAAAACTAAAAGTTGTCAAAAAAGTCCATACTAAAGGTACAGCTACCCCAAAAAAACTACTTAAGTAGTACTTGGGACTTGAAAATATTTTTACTTAAGTACTTTACACCACTGAGCTGACATTACGTAATATTGTTCTGTGTCGTGTGAAGTAAACAAAACAGAAAAGTATTTTTAGACCATGAAAGTTGAGAAAATGTCCCTCCCTGTGTCTGGAGCCTATTATCTTAATGCAGACAGGCAGTTCTTTGGGACGCCTATGCCTCTGTCTGTCACAACCATTACCTAGGTCCTTATCTAAGACTTGTTACAGGGCTGGTGCTGGGTCTTGTTAGTCCAATGAATGTCTCCAACTGTGTATAATGACCCACAGAGTTAATTCTGCCCTGTCACAGAGAACCATGCTGATAGATAGGAATTGATGGTATGCTGCTACTGCCAGCGAACTCTGTACACTGTAGGTTTTTCTGTCGGTTGGTGGTTGGTTTTGTACATAGAAATAGATCCTTTAAAGTGTATATTCCCAAGTGAAATCATTCCATTTCTATGATGTAGTTATGGGTGGTTATGTTAAGGAGGATGTGGGCATCAGTGTGTGTGTTTATACAATGAGTGCACTAAACATTAGGATCTATGTGACTCTCTCTCTCCAGGTGACGAGCTCCAGCGCTGGGAAATGTGCCTGGGCAAACACAACCTGACGTTCACAGAAGACACGGAGCGCTGCTTCGGCGTGACGGGCATCTAACTCCACGAGGGCTTCAAGTACCCCACGTTGCCCACGGTGGAGTTCGACATCGCCCTCGTCAGGCTGGGTGGGGAAGTGAGCCCCAGCGATCAGATCTCCTACTCCTGCCTGCCCTCCCTGGAGGAGGTCCTGGAGGGGGGCAAGAAGTGTTACGCCACCGGCTGGGGAGATGAGACTGGTGAGGGGTCTGGGACGTCCACGATTTGCTGTGACCTCTTTTGTCTCATATGAGGATGCGTCCCAAATTCCACCCTATTCCCTATATAGAGCCCTATGGGCCCTGGTCAAAAGTAGCACACTGCATAGGGAATAGGGTGCCATTTGGGACACAGGCGTTGTGTAGTGAACATACAATCAATGTTATGCCATCGGCTGTGGAGATGAAGACTGGTGAGGGCTTGAGATGGTTTGTGATGTCTGCCATTTATTGTGACTCCTATTAGAGGATACCATGATATTGGAGGGGTAACCCAGACCAGCGCCTATCAACCCAACACCTTATGCAGTGATCCAAATCTCTTGATGAGGTTGCTAGGGGTTGGGTTAAGGGTGCTACAATATGCATTGTGTAGATAAGTGGGATACAGTCAGAGCAAGATATTAGGATTGTGACCTAATTTTGCTGTCAGAAAAAAACATATGACTCTTCCCTTCCACGAATATATACAAGCACATACAAGTTACAACCAAATACAACAATCAATCCAACCACCATAATTCATTCCTTGACCAGTTTTCCAATTTCCATACTGCCAATCCTGGTTCCAGTTCTCCTGGTGCTTTCACCCCCTCTGTTGGTTAACAATTGAAAATACATCCACTGAATTTCAACGTTGATCTCGCTGTACACGTCTTTGGCTGCGTTCACACAGGCAGCCCAATTCTGTTCTTTTTTTGGTTCACTAATTGGTCTTTTGACCAATCACATCAGATCTTTTCAAATCAGATCTTTTTCAGAGCTGACCTGATACCAACTAGTGAAAAAAAGATCGCAATTGGGCTGCCTGTGTAAACACAGCCTTTGTTTTCTATGAAAAAGCATCTAAAAAAGATTAGTCTAAAATAAATGTCAAGCACTATCAGTTGATAACAGTAAATTAACTGGAGCAACTCATTTATTTTTAATCAGGTGATTCCATGAATACCAAAGTAGCTGAGGACCAAACAATAAATTAACCAGTTATATATTTTTTAATCAGGTGATACCATGAATACCAAAGTATCTGAGGACCAAACAATACATTAACCGGTTCTATCTTTTTTAATCAGGCGATATCATGAATACCAAAGTAGCTGAGGACCAAACAATAAATTAACCAGTTATATATTTTTTAATCAGGTGATACCATGAATACCAAAGTATCTGAGGACCAAACAATAAATTAACCAGTTATATATTTTTTAATCAGGTGATACCATGAATACCAAAGTATCTGAGGACCAAACAATAAATTAACCAGTTATATATTTTTTAATCAGGTGATACCATGAATACCAAAGTATCTGAGGACCAAACAATAAATTAACAATAATTTTTTAATCAGGTAACCAGTTATATACCAAACAATTTTATAATTTTTTAATCAGGTGATACCATGAATACCAAAGTATCTGAGGACCAAACAATAAATTAACCAGTTATATATTTTTTAATCAATCTTTTAATCCGGTGATTCCATGAATACCAAAGTAGCTGAGGACCAAACAATAAATTAATCAGTTCTATCTTTTTTAATCCGGTGATTCCATGAATGCCAAAGTATCTGAGGACCAAACAATAAATTAACCAGTTCTATCTTTTTTAATCAGGTGATTCCATGAATGCCAAAGTAGCTGAGACCCTGAACCAGGTGGCCCTGCCGGTGGTGCCCTTCAACACATGTAAGAAGCTGGACTACTGGTGGTTCCAGGTCAAGACCTCCATGATCTGCATGGGCTACACCTTGCCTGACGAGCTCAAGTCTGTCTGTCAGGTACTCAAGTGGGATATATACCCGCATAGTATTATACTGTATAATGCAAAAAATTATCCATTGACTTATGCAGTGATTACATGATACAAAAAAACTAATTGATTAATTTTGTCATGGTTGTGTTGATGAGGTCATCAATATGAAGTGCTGTTGACCATCGTCATGTGACACGGGGGGATTCGGGCGGTCCCCTGGTGTGCCAGGACTCTGCCAACGCTCCCTGGGAAGTGCACGGCATCACCAGCTTTGGTCCCAATGGCTGCATCATGGACAAGAAACCCTCTGTGTTCACCCGTGCCTCGGCCTACATCCCCTGGATGGAGAATGTCATCCGCAGGGACATGTACAAACAGCACAGTAGGTTATTTATTTAACCTTTATTTAACTAGGCAAGTCAGTTAGGAACAAATTCTTATTTACAATGACATCCTACCCCAGCCAAACCCTAACCCGGACGACAATTGGCCAATTGTGCGCCTCCCTATGGGACTCCCAACTCACGGCTGGTTGTGATACAGCCTGGAATCGAACCAGGCTCTGTAGTGACACCTCTAGCACTTAGACCGCACTGCCACTCGAGAACTGGTTCCATATGATTTGGAGTGGCGTGACATTTTTTTTCCTGCTCCTCTCTCTTTCCCTCTCTCTCTCTCTCTCTCTCTGACTCCCCTCTTTCTCAATTCAATTCAATTCAAGGGCTTTATTGGCATGGGAAACATGTGTTAACATTGCCAAAGCAAGTGAGGTAGACAACATACAAAGTGAATATATAAATTATATAAAAATTATATTATATATATATTATATATTATATATTATATATAAATATTATATATATATATAAAAAATTCTCTCTCTTTCCCTCTCTCTCTCTCTGACTCCCCTCTTTCTCTCTCTTTCCCTCTCTCTCTCTCTGACTCCCCTCTTTCTCTCTCTTTCCCTCTCTCTCTCTCTGACTCCCCTCTTTCCTTTCTCTCTCTCTCTCTGACTCCCCTCTTTCTCTCTCTTTCCCTCTCTCTCTCTCTGACTCCCCTCTTTCTCTCTCTTTCCCTCTCTCTCTCTCTGACTCCCCTCTTTCTCTCTCTTTCCCTCTCTCTCTCTCTGACTCCCCTCTTTCTCTCTCTTTCCCTCTCTCTCTCTGACACCCCTCTTTCTCTCTCTTTCCCTCTCTCTCTCTCCGACTCCCCTCTTTCTCTCTCTTTCCCTCTCTCTCTCTCCGACTCCCCTCTTTCTATCTTTCCCTCTCTCTCTCTCCGACTCCCCTCTTTCTCTCTTTCCCTCTCTCTGTCTCCGACTCCCCTCTTTCTCTCTCTTTCCCTCTCTCTCTCTCCGACTCCCCTCTTTCTCTCTCTTTCCCTCTCTCTGTCTCCGACTCCCCTCTTTCTCTCTCTTTCCCTCTCTCTGTCTCCGACTCCCCTCTTTCTCTCTCTTTCCCTCTCTCTCTCCGACTCCCCTCTTTCTCTCTCTTTCCCTCTCTCTGTCTCCGACTCCCCTTTTCTCTCTCTTTCCCTCTCTCTGTCTCCGACTCCCTCTTCTCTCTCTTTCCCTCTCTCTGTCTCCGACTCCCCTCTTTCTCTCTCTTTCCCTCTCTCTCTCTCCGACTCCCCTCTTTTTCTCTCTTTCCCTCTCTCTCTCTCTCTCTCTCTCTCCGACTCCCCTCTTTCTCTCTCTTTCCCTCTCTCTCTCTCTCTCTCTCTTTCCCTCTCTCTCTCTCCGACTCCCTCTTTCTCTCTCTTTCCCTCTCTCTCTCTCTCCGACTCCCCTCTTTCTCTCTTTGTAGCATCTGGCTGCGGCGGGCCAAAGGACATGGCTGGCGAGAGCGGCGTGTTGTCCAGCACGGGGCACCCGGGCAGCTACAGTAACGGTGCCCACTGCCAGTGGCACATCAAGGTGCCCGACGGTAAACTGGTCCACCTGCACTTCCACAACTTCTCCCTGGAGGACACCCAGCTGTGTTTCAACGACAAGGTCACCATCAACGACAGCTTAGCCAGCCTAGGTAGTACAGCCGTATGTAAGGGTCTTTGGTGTGTGTGGGAGGAGGGGGGGTGGGTGATATGGGGTGTGTGTGTATGTATGTGGCTTGCGTGAGCACACACCCTGTCTGACGATTAATTTGCGGGGTCACTTGTGTCTGATAAATGAGATTACTGTGTGCTTTATTGTGTCTCACCTCAAACACGTCAATGTCATTACTTTCCAATATGATTAAGAGTAAATTACATTTCAGAGTCAAGTTGTTTGCTCTGGCAGCCGTACAACTGACTGGAAGGCAAGATGAAACACTGTGACAAGAAAGCTGTAACAGAGAATGCTCTTGTCTCTTCAACAACTGATATGCTTTGTCAGCCAGGACACGTATTGATGGACATGATAATAGGGTAGTTGAATATCATTAATCACAGTAGACAGATTACTGTCGTTATCATAATGACAGTTGTAGATTAAGGCCCAGGAGACATTGTTTGCACAAAAAGATTCAGCCAACAATGTTTGATTAGCCTTTGAAACCCTTGATTTGTCTCATATCAGAAGAAAGATCTTGCTTCTCTCTATCCTGTCAGTACATATGAAGGAGAGGAGACCAATTAAGTGATGCACTGCATGCCTCCTTATGACCCCTTAATGTATCTTTATAACCTCACCACGTCACCTTATGACCTCCTTATGTCTCCTTTGTAGGTACCTACTGCAGTCACATTCCCCCTCAGGACCTAGTGAGTATCGGTGACAGACTGAGCCTCTATTTCACCTCCAACAACAAGGTGGTGGACACCGGCTTCAGGGCCACCTGGAAGGCTGTGGACCCCAGCCAGGGTGAGTGGAGCTGGGCTTCAGGGCCTCCTGGAAGACTGTGGACCCCAGCCAGGGTGAGTGGAGCTGGGCTTCAGGGCCTTCTGGAAGGCTGTGGACCCCAGACAGGGTGAGTGGAGCTGGAAGGCTGTGGACCCCAGCCAGGGTGAGTGGAGCTGGGCTTCAGGGCCTCCTGGAAGGCTGTGGACCCCAGCCAGGGTGAGTGGAGCTGGACTTCAGGGCCTCCTGGAAGACTGTGGACCCCAGCCAGGGTGAGTGGAGCTGGACTTCAGGGCCTCCTGGAAGGCTGTGGACCCCAGCCAGGGTGAGTGGAGCTGGACTTCAGGGCCTCCTGGAAGACTGTGGACCCCAGCCAGGGTGAGTGGAGCTGGACTTCAGGGCCTCCTGGAAGGCTGTGGACCCCAGCCAGGGTGAGTGGAGCTGGACTTCAGGGCCTCCTGGAAGACTGTGGACCCCAGCCAGGGTGAGTGGAGCTGGACTTCAGGGCCTCCTGGAAGGCTGTGGACCCCAGCCAGGGTGAGTGGAGCTGGACTTCAGGGCCTCCTGGAAGACTGTGGACCCCAGCCAGGGTGAGTGGAGCTGGACTTCAGGGCCACCTGGAAGACTGTGGACCCCAGCCAGGGTGAGTGGAGCTGGGCTTCAGGGCCTCCTGGAAGACTGTGGACCCCAGCCAGGGTGAGTGGAGCTGGACTTCAGGGCCACCTGGAAGACTGTGGACCCCAGCCAGGGTGAGTGGAGCTGGACTTCAGGGCCTCCTGGAAGGCTGAGTGGACTGGACTTCCAGCCAGGGTGAGTGGAGCTGGACTTCAGGGCCTCCTGGAAGACTGTGGACCCCAGCCAGGGTGAGTGGAGCTGGGCTTCAGGGCCTCCTGGAAGACTGTGGACCCCAGCCAGGGTGAGTGGAGCTGGGCTTCAGGGCCACCTGGAAGACTGTGGACCCCAGCCAGGGTGAGTGGAGCTGGGCTTCAGGGCCTCCTGGAAGACTGTGGACCCCAGCCAGGGTGAGTGGAGCTGGGCTTCAGGGCCTCCTGGAAGACTGTGGACCCCAGCCAGGGTGAGTGGAGCTGGGCTTCAGGGCCACCTGGAAGACTGTGGACCCCAGCTAGGGTGAGTGGAGCTGGACTTCAGGGCCTCCTGGAAGGCTGTGGACCCCAGCCAGGGTGAGTGGAGCTGGGCTTCAGGGCCTCCTGGAAGGCTGTGGACCCCAGCCAGGGTGAGTGGAGCTGGGCTTCAGGGCCTCCTGGAAGGCTGTGGACACCAGACAGGGTGGGTGGAGCTGGGCTTCAGGGCCTGCTGGAAGGCTGTGGACCCCAGCCAGGGTGAGTGGAGCTGGGTGAATGGACAGATGTTCCTTGTGGAAGAAGCCTCTAAGCACAGTTCTAGGATCAGCACCATTAGCAACACTCCTAATGTGAACATTCACCATATGAATACATATCTGACTTCAGATCACTGCTTAGGCGCACCTTCAGCTTCACCACTAAGCCTAACATTCTTATGGATTTACACAAAGTCTTTACACACAGACTCTCCCCACCCTCCTCTCTCCCACTTCCTCCTACAGCTTCATGTGGAGGTGTCTTCAGCAGTGAGCAGGGAGAACTCACCTCTCCCAACTGGCCTAACAACTACCTAGACCAGGCTGTGTGTACCTGGCGTCTCTCCATCCCCTCAGCTTCGAACATCCACATTGTCTTCACCCATTTTGAGGTGCAGGCCGTGAACCAGCTGGGACAGTGTGTGGACTACGTGGAGATCTACGGTGGAGCAGGGTTGACCTCACAAGGTTGGTACCATAGCGATAACACTATAGAGATGACATTGAAATAGAATTCATAGAGGATATTTTGTTGGATTTCTGCGAACTGCTGTGGATTCAAGTTACAAATTGTAATTTTTTCAAGGGCGCATTACTTTGATCAATGTAACTAAGTACAGTACATGTGATAAATCTATATTACTTCAATAATACTTTTCTTATTTGTGATTTGTTACCTGTGCAGATCGCTTCTGTGGCTTTGCCACGCCCGCTGAGGTTACTGTCGTCGGCAACACGGCTGTGGTCCGTTTCCTCAGTAACAAAGCCAATGTGGAGAAGGGTTTCCGTGGTTACTGGACCACTGATCCCAACTTGTTCCCCACTCTGCCTCCCCCTCCCGCTAACCCATGGGACAACATCACTATCAGTAAGTACAACCACTGGTTAACCACAGATCGAGGATCAGATTACCCTGACGCAAATCCTAACATGAACCATTAGGGGGAATAAAAATATCTGACCTTAGATCTGTGGCAAATGCAGATTGAAGACCATTTTACTGAGAATGTGTTTTTCTATGATTGTGTTTTGCTTTTCGTGCATTGATGTGAATATTGATGTGTGTATTGATGTGTATACAGGGCTCATCTTTAAAAGTGACCTTGGTCTCAGCATGACTCTCTGTCAAAACTAAATAAAAATGGCCAACTTCTACCTTCTCATGGAAAGTTCATCTGGACAACTGCTATGTTTACTACAGAGACAATGTCTCTGGGTACATCAATTGGAGCCTTGCCAGCTCAACCAGACTTCAGTTATAAGTGGCTATCCCTTTCCAACAGCAAGGTGACCTTTCCCACTGACTGACACTTTGAAAATACTTTCATGAGTACCTTTTTATTAACTGTATATTGACCTGTCTCTCTTCTTCCTATAGGCTGGCCTGAGATGTGTGGCAGCCCTGCTGTACCCCCCAGTAGTGCCACCTTGAGAGTGGTCAACGGGTAGAGGCTGTGCCTCACTCCTGGCCTTGGCAAGTCTCCATGCAGGTGAGGCCTGGGTTAGCGTGTATGTGTGTGTGTGCACTACCGCGTATGTGCAGGACTTATTTGCAACTAGTGCCTAAATGCATGTGTGTGCGTGTAATCATGTATGTTGATGAATCTCTCTGTCTTCAGGCCAGTCTGTTTAATCCCATCCCCTACATGCATGGCTGTGGAGGCTCCCTGATCCACAAGCAATGGGTCCTGACGGCCGCTCACTGCTTCATGGCGTAAGCACATACACACACCTCACATTAACACATTATTCTATCCAATCCCAAAATGTGAGTAACAAGTAATAATAGAAACTCCCTTTAACTTTCTAACCTTAACCAAAAATCCCTTCTCCACCGACCCCATCCAGGCCTCTGGGTAACCCCACCTATTGGCGCATGTGTCTGGGTAAACACCACATGAACTCATCCCGGGACCTCCCTTCCCATGAGGCCTGCTACAAGGTGAACAGTATTTGAATGTTTATTTATTGAGATATAAAAGCTTGTAATATCTAAGTATAAACTGTAATATGATGTCTCTTTCTGTATTGTTTTTATCTCCTTCATTTTTATTGATTTACTGTAAAGTAGGTGGTGATTTTTTTTCTTCTTCTAAATAAAGTTTCATTTGATTTGATTTCTTTGACTCCAGGTGGACGGCATCATCAGGCACAAGGGCTTCGTGTACGAGCAGGACAAGACGGACATCACTAACGACATCGCCCTGGTGCATTTGAGCTCTGAAGTCAACATGACCAGGGAGATTAGTCCCGTGTGTCTGCCGGCGCTCGGCGCCCTGATGCCTGCTGGGAAACCCTGCTACGTCACGGGGTGGGGCGACGAGAAAGGTATGTTTTTTAAATGTTTTTTAGGAATAATTGTTCATCAATAGGCACACTCGTAGGTGCACATACAGACACACACCCTTGCAATTCAGATACATGACACACCACTTCAAATACACATTTGAAAATATACCATTTAAATACATGGCACATATTGCATAGAAATACCTACCTCTGCTGAGACTAAACATTTAACTATTTTATGATGCTATAATATCAGCAGCCCCAAAGAACCTCTCCTCAAACTGACATTGATAGCTCCACCCATCTCACAGAGCTCAGGGCATTCAAATCAAAATCAAAAGTTTATTTGTCACGTGCGCTGAATATAACAGGTGAAATGCTTACTTACAGGCTCTACCCAATAGTGCAAAAAAGGTATTAGGTGAACAATCGGTAGGTAAAGAAATAAAACAACAGTAAAAAGACAGGCTGTATACAGTAGCGAGGCTATAAAAGTAGCGAGGCTACATACAGACACCGGCTAGTCAGGCTGAGGTAGTATGTAGGTAGTAGAGGTAGTATGTACATGTAGATATGGTTAAAGTGACTATGCATATATGATGAACAGAGAGTAGCAGTAGCGTAAAAGAAGGGTTGGTGGGTGGTGGATGGGTGGGACACAATGCAGATAGCCCGGTTAGCCAATGTGCGGGAGCACTGGTTGGTCGGCCCAATTGAGGTAGTATGTACATGAATGTATAGTTAAAGTGACTATGCATATATGATAAACAGAGAGTAGCAGCAGTGTAAAAAGAGGGGTGGGGGGGGCACACAATGCAAATAGTCCAGGTAGCCATTTGATTACCTGTTCAGGAGTCTTATGGCTTGGGGATAAAAACTGTTGAGAAGCCTTTTTGTCCTAGACTTGGCACTCCGGCACCGCTTGCCATGCGGTAGAGAGAACAGTCTATGACTGGGGTGGCTGGGGTCTTTGACAATTTTTAGGGCCTTCCTCTGACACAGCCTGGTGTAGAGGTCCTGGGTGGCAGGCAGCTTAGCCCTAGTGATGTACTGGGCCGTACCCAATACCCTCCATAAGGCCTTGCGGTCAGAGGCCGAGCAATTGCCATACCAGGCAGTGATGCAACCAGTCAGGATGCTCTCGATGTTGCAGCTGTAGAACCTTTTGAGCATCTCAGGACCCATGCCAAATCTTTTTAGTTTCCTGAGGGGGAATAGGCCTTGTCGTGCCCTCTTCATGACTGTCTTGTGTTTGCACCATTCTAGTTTGTTGTTGATGTGGACACCAAGGAACTTGAAGCTCTCAAACTGCTCCACTACAGCCCCGTCGTTGAGAATGGGGGCATGCTCGGTCCTCTTTTTCCTGTAGTCCACAATAATCTCCTTAGTCTTGGTTAGGTTGAGGGATAGGTTGTTATTCTGGCACCACCCGGCCAGGTCTCTGACTTCCTCCCTATAGACTGTCTCGTCGTTGTCGGTGATCAGGCCTACCACTGTTGTGTCATCTGCAAACTTAATGATGGTGTTGGAGTCATAGCTGGCCATGCAGTCGTGGGTGAACAGGAGGTACAGGAGGGGACTGAGCACGTACCCCTGGGGAGCTCCAGTGTTGAGGATCAGCGTGGCAGATGTGTTTCTACCTACCCTCACCACCTGGGGGGGAGGGGCCCGTCAGGAAGTCCAGGATCCAGTTGCAGAGGGAGGTGTTTAGTCCCAGGATCCTTAGCTTAGTGATGAGCTTTGAGGGTACTATGGTGTTGAACGCTGAGCTGTAGTCAATTAATAGATTTCCTCGCCTAGGAGGGATTATAAGCAGGCTACAATATTAATGCAAAGCCTGGTGTTGGCTGCCTGGGTGTGTCATGTATTTTTCAGGGCTGATAAAGTTTTCATGAGGCCAGGTGGCACTCCACAGCATTGACACCACGTATAGAGTCTGAATCAATTCAGCACACTATTGACACCACGTATAGAGTCTGAATCAACTCAGCACACTATTGACACCATGTATAGAGTCTGAGTCAACTCAGCACACTATTGACACCACGTATAGAGTCTGAGTCAACTCAGCACACTATTGACACCACGTATAGAGTCTGAATCAACTCAGCACACTAATGACACCACGTATAGAGTCTGAGTCAACTCAGCACACTATTGACACCACGTATAGAGTCTGAATCAACTCAGCACACTATTGACACCACGTATAGAGTCTGAGTCAACTCAGCACACTATTGACACCACGTATAGAGTCTGAATCAACTCAGCACTGCAGCAGATGACCCCAGAGAGAGACAAAGAAAGCACTCAACCCCTCACACAGTGACAAGGCAGCGACACACACAATGCTATATCTGACTCTAACATCTTCTGTTCTGTTGTATCTATCTGAACTCCCATTGACTCTCAGTGATTACTCTAGTATAGGACTATAACATAGCTAGTAGACATACTGGATATCCATACATCAGTCATGTATAGAGATACAAGGAGGAGTGATATGTTAAGGCTATTCACAACGGGTTCAATGAGGATAGCGAGGCTTGCAAGCTAAGAAGCTAGCTAGCATGGCGACCATGTGATCATGTCCATGTTGAATTAGACAGCAGTTGTAATGGTCATTATAGACATGTGCATGGGGAACATTACATGGGCATGCCTGTCTAGCCACTCCCCTTACTTGCCGGCCCTCCCCCTTCCTCCCATCTCTCTCTCTCCAGGTAGCCTCTTCCCTGTTGTATCTAAGATGTTGAACCAGGCAGCCCTGCCCATCGTCCCCTTTGCCACCTGCAGTAAGCCAGCCTACTGGTGGGACACCCTGAGACCCTCTATGATCTGTGCCGGATACGAGTCTCCAGACGAGCTCAAGTCAGCCTGCCAGGTAAACCACGGACCCCTACCCAGCTACAGTGCCTCGTTTTGGGCAAGGGGTACAACCTATTATCCAGAGAGTGGCTCGTTTTGCGCTAGGAGAGGTTGGGAGAAGGCCTGGTTGTTCAACCCAACTAACCAAATTTAGTGCTTAGTTTTGGGGTAGGTAACGGTAGGATATGGGGGTTGGCTGGTTGTATCACCTTGGCTTCTACCGAGACCAAGTGGCTTGTTATTATATTACACAATGATAATACAGTCCGGGGGTTTCTCCTGATTGGAATGCATTATGTAACACAGCACATAGCATTTGTTTGTGATCAGTCAGCCTTGATAATGGTTTAATTAGTTTGTTGTTGTGGTGGGACAGAGGACAAAGAGCATAGGAACGACATAGTTGTCTGTCATAATGAGGTCCATATGAATGACAGCAGTGTGAGTCTTTGACCTCCACGTGCTGCTATGTATTTTACCCAGCAGCTCTTGTGCTACTCTCAGTGTTGTTCTTTCCCTCTGTAGTGTGTTTTGTTACCATATAGCCTTAGTAGCCTGAGTACGTTGAGTACGTGTGCTTCCTATCCAATGATGTGAATTAATGTCTGAAAAGAATTCACTAGCGATTATATGTTCCTTGCGAGACTGTCGATAAAAGTAATCCAACTCTTTTGGGACAGTTGCTGGTTCAATCCTGTTAATATTTTAGTTGTCATCTATAATTACATTAAAATGTTCACTCTCCTTTCTCCTCATCCCTTGCTCCTCTCCTCATCCTCTCTCCTCTCCTCCTCTGCAGGGTGACTCAGGTGGACCCTTCGCCTGCCAACCCTCAGCCTCAGACCCTTGGGAGGTCCACGGCATCGTCAGCTTTGGCGCCTTTGGCTGTATCAAGGACAAGAAACCCTCTGTGTTCACCAGAGTGTCCTCCTTCAACGACTGGATCGATGATAACATGAAGAGGTTCATCTATGAGAAGTCGCTAAACTAAAGCGAAAATCACTGATCTCAGAACTGTTGGGGGATGTTGATTTAGTTGCTACCTAACCACAGATCTAGGATCAGATTATAATGACTCATCTCAAAACTGTTTTGTCAGGTTGGATAGTGTGGGTTGGAGTTGGAACCTAACCACAGATCTAGGATCAGATTAGTTTAACCTGATGCATAACATGATCTATTAGGTAGGTGGGAAATGATCCAATCCTGTTAGGGCAGATTGATCCTACCGTCTACACTCATTAAGGTTTAACACTACAGTATTTATACACTGCAGGCCCCATATATTTCAGTCATTTAGCAGATGCTCTTACCCAGTGTGACTTAAAGGAGCAATTAGGGTTAAGTGCCTTGCTCATGGGCACATCGGCTGATACAGTATTTCACCTATTCGGCTTGGGGTTTCAAACCTGGCCCAACGCTCTTAGCCGCCAGGCTACCTGCCACTCCAGTAGGGAGGTCTAATACACTGCTGCACCACAGTACCTTATGGACATTAGGATTATACTGTGTATACCAGTACAGATGATTGAGGGAATACTTTTCGCATAATGTCTGCATATCAAACTCCTATTCTCACCACGTAGAAATAATGTAAGTAATGTGATCATGATTCATATTGCAATTGCTTCCATTCTGGATCTTTGAATAAAATCCTTATTTTGCATATTTTCCCACTTCTGGAACAGTCATGTGATTCGACATATTACCTCACAATGATTATAAAATCCCCCTTTCCTCCCCAGCCTTAGTATACTGTCATCCATTCTCCCTTCTGACTCAGCCAAATCCTACAGGCAGACTCTTCAAAATGATATTCCTTTCGTCACATGACCCATCCGCTCAGCCAATGAGAGCGCGGGGCTCAGATTTCAGCCCAGGAGGAGACAGCCAGCCACTAATCTGTGTTTCAGAACAAGGGGTTGTAAAACAAGGAATCTCCTGTGTAGACTGGAGTCTTTACCCATTGTTCCACACTCTACCTTGGATTATTTTTGCTGTTGATTGGGGACTTTTGGATGGCACTAGTCTGGGTGAAAGGGTTTGCCAGCTTTGGGCAAGGTTTAGGTGGTGTGTATCCGGGACAGGAGTGAAGACAGGGAGAAGAAGGAGGGAGGATAGTCATTTTTCTTCATCCTTCTTTTCTGCAGACTGCAGGCATTTCCCTGAGAGAATGGGGGCAGGAGCGCTCACCATCTGTGTAAGTAGCTACAAAGCCTTTTTCCTCAGCCGACCCGGCTGGCAGGCACAGGGGCTTCTATCTCAGTGGCAAGGCACTTTATGGATGTATAACGGGACACTCTTACAGTTCACTCAGCCATAGGCAGCACACTCGTGTGTGTGTGTGTGTGTGTGTGTGTGTGACAGCGAGAGTTGGCTTTTACATCGGTCTGGGCACAGAGAGAGTCTTTTTAAAATGTCTTCTAGCTGTCACAGTTCTGCAGTCTGTTTCTTCCTGGCACTGAAACACTGTCCTCTCTCTCTACATCTCCCTCCACTTTCAAAATAACTTTATTTAGGTTACTGAGCACAAACACGCATCAGAGTAACAGGGACAAGACGTGTTTACTGAAAGTGAAGAACGTTCTCCAGCACTGTGTGTTCAGTAGGTAGACCAAGCTTTTCTCTCCCTGGTAACTCTTACTGGACATCACGTCATTCTGAGTCAGACTTCCCTAATGGCCTACAACACATAAACCCAGTAGAGATGGCATCATGGCAGCATGACTAGAACAGTGCTACCTTTATGCTAACTAACTCTGAGTCCATGTTCCTTAGCAATGATCCAGTGACTCAGTTTTTAAAAGGGAGTCTGTAATGAAAGCCGTTATGACGAACTCTTTAAAAAATATCCATCTCGCACAAGGAACATGTGAGGAATATTATGAGTAAACCCGAGTCCATTCCCTCTGTAGTCTCAGGATTACTTGCCTTATAAGGACAACAACTACCCCATAGTATGAAGTCTGTGATACGAGCTAGACACTACTACAGACTTCTAGTTGAGCAGCAGTTGTTACTGCTAGGACTGTTTTTCCTGTGGTGCTGCCATACCAGTTGCTCCTACGGTCACCCACATTGGGAGAGACAAAGAGGGGGAGGGAACAAGAGGAAGCATGCTAGGGCATGCTATCCCCCTCTGTGAGTCAGTTAGGAGGCAGCCAAACTTCTGTGTGGTCTAAAATCACCATACAATTGATTTATTTGCAAAAAGCTGTGTAAATGAGAATAGGCTCTCGCATCCCATCTAGACACTTAGGAGTAATGGTGGACTTTAAAAGAGTATGCTTTCTCAAGTGTTCACAAGTAGTTGAAGAGTGTATGGACTACTCTCTTCAACACTCAACAGTTGCTACAAATGTAGGATCTTAATTTGAGCCAGTTTGCTACAGCTGGGAAATAATTATCCAGCATCAGGAAATGTGAATTATTATGTGGATTATAATTCATGGACATTCCAGGAGTTGATGCCGTTTTCGTAAGGGAAGGTCAAGTCTGAAATTTCGGGGTGCAAATTACAAACTTCAGAAACCTTTTAAAACATCAATTGCATGACACGTTTTACATTTCCTGCAAGTGATCAAATTATCATCCTTCATCTGTACTGTCACAGCCCTCCAGGTGTTTATAGGAAGCCATTCTTTTACAATGTCAAGAGGTTGTAGCAGTAGTGCGATAATGTCCCTCTGGTCCTCTGGGGGAGGAGAGAGGGATGATGACAGGAGAGGGGATAAGGGGTTAAAAGGCTAATCACAATATAATGGTCGAGTCAACAATAGAGTAGCAAGCTAGAGGCCATTAGGTATTAGCATGCATTTCCTTTCATGTGTATGTACTATGTAGTTGAAAGATTATAGTAGTTAACAAGAATCATTAAAAGCATTACACTGATAAGTAAGTAAAGTTGGTGTGTGTGAGAGAGAGAGAGGCGTTAAATTCTACACCCACCTAAAAGGAAGCGATTCCCAAACATTCCATAACAAAGCCATCGCCTACAGAGAGATGAACCTGGAGAAGAGTCCCCTAAGCAAGCTGGTCCTGGGGCTCTGTTCACAAACAGACCCCACAGAGCCCCAGGACAGCAACACAATTAGACCCAACCATATCAGGAGAAAACAAAAAGAGAATTACTTGACACATTGGAAAGAATTAACAAAAACCAGAGCAAACTAGAATGCTATTTGGCTCTAAACAGAGAGTACACAGTGGCAGAATACTTGACCACTGAGACTGACACAAAATTAAGGAAAGCTTTGACTATGTACAGACTCAGTGAGCATAGCCTTGCTATTGAGAAAGTCACAGTAGGCAGACCTGGCTCTCAAGAGAAGACAGGCTATGTGCACACTGCCCACAAAACGTGTTGGAAACTGAGCTGCCAAATGTATGACCATATTAGAGACACAAACTCAGCAAAAAAAGAAATGTCCCTTATTCAGGACCCTGTCTTTCAAAGATAAATCGTAAAAATCCAAATAACTTCACAGATCTTCATTGTAAAGGGTTTAAACACAGCTTGTTCAATGAACCATAATCAATTAATGTGGAACGTTCGTTAAGACACTAACAGCTTACAGACGGTAGGCAATTATGGTCACAGTTATGAAAACGTAGGACACTAAAGAGGCCTTTCTACTGACTCTGAAAAACACAAAAAGAAAGATGCCCAGGGTCCCTGCTCATCTGCGTGAACGTGTTTTAGGCATGCTGCAAGGAGGCATGAGGACTGCAGATGTGGACAGGGCAATAAATTGCAATGTCCGTACTGTGAAACGCCTAAGACAGCGCTACAGGGAGACAGGACGGACAGCTGATCGTCCTCGCAGTGGCAGACCACGTGTAACAACACCTGCACAGGATCGGTACTTCCGAACATCACACATGCGGGACAGGTACAGGATGGCAACAACTGCCTGAGTTACACCAGGAATGCACCCTTGCTTAGACTGTCCGCAATAGGCTGAGAGGGGCTGGACTGAGGGTTTGTAGGCCTGTTGTAAGGCAGGTCCTCACCAGATATCACCAGCAACAACGTCGCCTATGGGCACAAACCCACCATTGCTGGACCAGACAGGACTGGCAAAAAGTGCTCTTCACTGACGAGTCACGGTTTTGTCTCACCAGGGGTGATGGTCGGATTCGCATTTATCGTCGAAGGAATGAGTGTTACACCGAGGCCTGTACTCTGGAGCGGGATGGATTTGGAGATGGAGGTTCTGTCATGGTCTGGTGCGGTGTGTGTCACAGCATCATCGGACTGAGCTTGTTGTCATTGCAGGCAATCTTAATGCTGTGTGGTACCCTTCCTGCAGGCTCATCCTGATATGTCCCTCCAGTATAACAATTGCCACCAGCCATACTGCTCGCTCTGTGTGTGATTTCCTGCAAGACAGGAATGTCAGTGTTCTGCCATGGCCAGCGAAGAGCCCGGATCTCAATCCCATTGTGCACGTCTGGGACCTGTTGGATTGGAGGGTGAGGGCTAGGGCCATTCCCAGCAGAAATGTCCGGGAACTTGCAGGTGCCTTTGTGGAAGAGTGGGGTAACATCTCACAGCAAGAACTGGCAAATCTGGTGCAGCCCATGAGGAGGAGATGCACTGGAGTAATTAATGCAGCTGGTGGCCACACCAGATACTGACTGTTACTTTTGATTTGACCCCATCCCCCTTGTTCAGGGACACATTATTAATTTCTGTTAGTCACATGTCTGTGGAACTTGTTCAGTTTATGTCTCAGTTGTTGAATCTTGTGTTCAGACAAATATTTACACATGTTAAGTTTGCTGAAAATAAAAGCAGTTGACAGTGAGAGGACATTTATTTTTTTGTTTAGTTTATTTCCCCTAGATTACACAGACCCACAAAGATTTAGAAAACAATTTTGATAAACTCTCATATATATTGGGTGAAATACCACAGTGTACAATCACAGCAGCAATATTTGTGACCTGTTGCCACAAGAAAAGGGCAATCAGTGAAGAACAAACACCGTTGTAAATACAACCCATATTTATGTTTATTTATTTTCCCTTTTGTACTTTGTCACGTCGTGTATGTAGGTGGCAGGGAAGTCAGGCACAGGAGAATCAAATTCAGTATAAATGGAGTATTTTTACAACTTAAAACACAAACTCCAAAACCAAAGTCCATAATGAAATAAATGTGGGTACAAGAACCCGTCGCACACCAATCCATAAAACACAAACATAACAACAAACAATCTCTGACAAGGACATGAGGGGAACAGAAGGTTAAATACACAACATATAATGAATGGGATTGGAACCAGGTGTGTAAGAAGACCAGACAAAACCAATAGAAAATGAAACATAGATCAATGATGGCTAGAAGACTGGTGACGTCGACCGCCGAGCACTGCCCGAACAAGGAGAGGCAGCGACTTCGGGAGAAGTCGTGATATTTAACTATTTTCACATTGTTACAACACTGTATATAGACATAATATGACATTTGAAATGTCTTTATTATTTTGGAACTTGTGTGTAATATTTACTGTTCATTTTTTTATTGTTTATTTCACTTTTATTTATCCAGTTCACTTGCTTTGGTAATGTAAACATATGTTTCCCGTGCCAATAAAGCCCCTTGAATTGACAGAGAGAGAGAGAGGGACAGAGAGAGAGAGAGAGAGAGAGAGAGAAGGGGGATAGAGAGGGAGGAAGAGAAAGATATAGAGGAGGGGGAGAGAGAGATGGACAGAGACAGAGAAGGGGGGAGAGAGAGAAAGGTTAAAGAGTTGTATTTGATTGTGCCACTTTATAAGCTGAGTGAGTAGTACACTTATCCCTTACTCTAGGTCACTGTCTCAGTGAGTCACCAGTGTGTGTTTATATGTGTGCATTTGTGCGTGGCGTGCGTGCGTGTGTGTGTGTGTGTGCAGATTTAGGGGACATCTGCTTGCAACGGCTTGTGTTACTGACAGGCAGAGTAGCTCAGACAGGGCTTAGCTCTTAAACACCTGCGCAGGAGCACTACTGAAATACTACTACAGCTGTAGTACTGAGCCAACGTATAGAGATATACCGGAGACGTACCGGAGACGTACCGGAGACAATCTCCTTTGTCTTGCTCATGTTAAGGGAAAGGTTGTTGTCATGACACCACACTGCCAGGTCTCTGATCTCCTCCCTATAGGCTGTATCATCGTTGTTGGTGATCAGGCCTACCACCGTTGTATCGTCAGCAAACTTAAGGATGGTGTTGGAGTTGTGCTTGGCCACACAGTCGTAGGTGAACAGGGAGTATAGGAGGGGACTGAGCACGTACCCCTGAGGGGCCCCTGTGTTGAGGATCAACATGGTAGATGTTTTGTTGCCTACCCTCACCACCTGGGGCGGCCCATCAGGAAGTCCAGGATCCAGTTGCAAAGGGAGGTGTTTAGTCCCAGGATCCTTAGCTTAGTGATGAGCTTTGTGGGCTATATGGTGTTGAACACTGAGCTGTAGTCAATGAACAGCATTCCCACATAGGTGTTCCTTTTGTCCAGGTGGGAAAGGGCAGTGTGGAGTGTGATTGAGATTGCGTTACCTGTGGATCTGTTGAGCGGTAGGCAAATTGGAGGGGTCTAGGGTTTCTGGGATGATGGTGTTGATGTGAGGCCTGACCAGCCTTTCAAAGCATTTCATGGCTACCGACATGAATTGAGACATACTGGAGATCTACTGGAGACATTCTGGAGACATTCTTGAGACATTCTGGAGGTCTACTCGTACTGGAGACATACTGGAAATATTCCAAGTCTGACTATTTAATCCTCTATACAAGGGGTTCCCACACTTTTTCGCTCAGGCTCCCCTTCCAGCATTGGGTAACATCCTATTGTTTCTAACGCATTACTATTACATTATTCACTTTATAAAACAGCTCATATAAAATCTCTGTGTTCATTTCAAATTAATTAAATTAATTCCCAAAAATGTTCACCCTCCCTTGTAAGTGACAAGAACGTCAAAATATGTAACCAATTACAGAATAATCCCGTAATACATTCCTACTCCCTCGGAAGGCATCGCTAGGTGAGGTGTAACCACACCGTCAAGATGAAAGGGTAACTTCATTGTTAAAATGTCAAACTGGGAGACATAGTTATTATACAGTCCTCCTATCTGCTATCACCTTGCTCTAATCAAACTGTGAACCCTTAGAGCTGTGCGTGCCAATGTCAATGCCACGGTGTGTGTGTGTGTGAGAGAGAGAGAGAGAGAGAGAGAGGGGAGAGAGCCATCTCCGGACCCCAAAGGGATCGCAAAGGTGTGTGTGTGTGCGCCTGTTTGTGTGTGTACATGGGGTCCTAATGCTAAGGCATCTGTCATGGTACAGCTCCCCTCTCCGTAACTCTCTGAGCACCATCTGGGAGATGGGTCCCAAATAGCCCGGCTGAGATTATAGACGTATGTTTGAATCAGTGGAAGACGAATGGTTAAATCCAAAAGTGACATCAGGCCTTGGATGGTTGTGTCGAATTAGCCCGGTCCCATACATTGACCATATGAGTTGACAAGATAACACAAACAGATCTGGGACCAGGCTAGTGTTGAATGGATTGGGGATATGCAGAGATCAGTGTAATAGTGCTTCCCTTTACGACAGAGTCGTGATGGCTTTTGCCTGGAGTGTGTGGTAGTATTGTCATTTTGTTCGGCCGTGCTTGCTGCTGTGTTGTGTGCATATGCATAGACTCATTTAGTCACGTTACGTAGAAATGAAGTGTCCAGATAGAACGGGTAATAAATATTCTTTCTTATCTAGATGAACAGGTTCATAAAGAGTGTTTTAAATGAGTTATGCTTCTTGTGGAGGCACTTGACTACTACTTAATAACTACATAATACAATGATCCCATTGTGTCATACAGAGCCTCCCGTGTGATATGGTGAGGCTCCCCTCTCTTGCTCTCCTCTTTCTCTCTCTCTCTCTCCGTCTCGGTCTCTCTCTCTGTGTTCTGTCTCTTTTGAAGTGGTGCACTCCAGGGTGACTGGATGCCACATGCTCAGTTTGATGCTGTGACCAGCCAGTGTGTGAAACAAAGCCCTACTCTGATCCTGTGTAGAACAAAGAAGTAGTAGCTCCTCTGTTGTGATGCTGTTGGACCTTGATGTCAATCAACAAATGCATTACTGTAATCACATGTGTGCTAATGTCACACTTAGTTAGTTTAAGAGTTAGTTAGACTAAGAGTTTACACGGTACTATCAGTAATCTGATCCTATGAAAGGAGTGTGTGGCGAGTGTGAGTTAGAACAGGTGGCAAGTTTAGTGGGTCATAGTAGATAGCCAACAGCTGATGCAAATACACACGTACATACACACACACACACACACACACGTAAACACACAAGGCCTAATCTATCTCACAGTAACAAGTGTGTGTGTGTGTGTGTGTGTGTGTGTGTGTGTGTGTGTGTGTGTGTGTGTGTGTGTGTGTGTGTGTGTGTGTGTGTGTGTGTGTGTGTGTGTCTGTGCCAGGTCAACTCTATATGAGAAGCTTACATCGTTTGCACTCAGAGGGTGATGGGTTAACATGGGTATTTAGAAAATGAGTTTTTGTCTCACTGTATGGCCACTGTTTAGCCACTGTATAACCACTGTATAGTCACTGTATAACCACTGTATAACCATTGTATAACCAATGTATAGCCACTGTATAGCCACTGTATAACCACTGTATATCCACTGTATAGCCACTGTATAGCCATTGTATAACCACTGTATAACCATTGTATAGCCACTGTATAGCCACTGTATAGCCACTGTATAGCCACTGTATAGCCATTGTATAACCACTGTATAGCCACTGTATAGCCACTGTATAACCACTGTATAGCCATTGTATAACCATTGTACAGCCACTGTACAGCCACTGTATAACCACTGTATAGCCACTGTATAGCCATTGTAAAGCCACTGTATAGTCACTGTATAACCACTATATAACCACTGTACAGCCACTGTATAACCACTGTACAGCCACTGTATAACCACTGTATAGCCACTGTATAACCACTATATAGCCACTGTATATCGAATGTATAGCCACTGTATAACCACTGTATAACCACTGTATAGCCACTGTATAGAGACTGTATAACCACTATATAACCACTGTATAGAGACTGTATAACCACTATATAACCACTGTACAGCCACTGTATAACCACTGTACAGCCACTGTATAACCACTGTATAGCCACTGTATATCAAATGTATAGCCACTGTATAACCACTGTATAACGAATGTATAGCCACTGTATAACCACTGTATAACCACTGTATAGCCACTGTATAGAGACTGTATAACCACTATATAACCACTGTATAGAGACTGTATAACCACTGTATAGCCACTGTATAGCCACTGTATAGAGACTGTATAACCACTATATAACCACTGTACAGCCACTGTATAACCACTGTATAGCCACTGTATATCAAATGTATAGCCACTGTATAACCACTGTATAACCACTGTATAGCCACTGTATAGAGACTGTATAACCACCATATAACCACTGTATAGAGACTGTATAGCCACTGTATAGCCACTGTATAACCACTGTATAGAGACTGTATAACCACTATATAACCACTGTATAGACTGTACAGCCACTGTATAACCACTGTATAGCCACTGTATAACCACTGTATAACCACTATATAACCACTGTACAGCCACTGTATATAGAATGTATAGCCACTGTATAACCACTATAACCACTGTATAACCACTGTATAGCCACTGTATAGCCACTGTATAGCCACTGTATAACCACTGTATAGAGACTGTATAACCACTATATAACCACTGTATAGACTGTATAGCCACTGTATAGCCACTGTATAACCACTGTATAGAGACTGTATAACCACTGTATAACCACTGTATAGAGACTGTATAACCACTGTATAGCCACTGTATAGCCACTGTATAACCACTGTATAGCCACTGTATAACCACTGTATAGAGACTGTATAACTACTGTATAACCCCTGTATAGCCACTGTATAACCACTGTATAGCCACTGTATAACCACTGTATAGCCATTGTATAACCACTGTATAGCCACTGTATAGCCACTGTATAACCACTGATAACAATATGTATCTGTCATTACTATCTCTTGCATGCTTGAGTTTCAGTTCAATTTATATTGACATTCTACTTCCCTAGACTGTTTTAAAATGTGTACACAACTAATTCATTCATAGATTAAGTATTTTTTTAAGGAACGTGTGCACAACATAGTACATATAGTGCCTTCAGAAAGTATTCACACCCCTTGACTTATTCCACATTGTGTTTTGTCACAGCCTGAATATAAAATGGAGGGGTATGAATGCTTTCTGAAGGCACTGAATAAAACACAGGAAAATAACGCCTTTGGGTCAGGGAGTGTTGACCCCATAGAACCCCACAGAATGAATTCTGTTTCTATGGTTTACCCTATGACTTAATGCAAGCTCTACATGTATAATGTAGAAAGTAAACAGACTCTTGACAACAGATGGATTTCCAGCCTCTTTCCTTTCTATCAATATATCCCAAGCTGTCAAGCCCAGCTTGCAGTCCACTTCAGTGTGTGTGTGTGTGTGTGTGTATGTGTGTATTTGTGTGCGTGTGTTTGTGTGTGCATACCAGCTCTCTTCTCACTCACTGCTTGCCTCGGTCTTCACCCCTCCCCTCAGCCACAGGTGCATGGTAACCAAAGCCTTGTCGTAGCAACCGGTACACAGCCCAAACCCCTCCCCTTTCCCTTCTCTTCTCCCAACACTAACTCTCTCCCAACTTCTCTGTGTGTCGGCTTGTGTGTGTGTGGCCCTTTCCAAAGGGTCCCTCCATCCCTTCCACACAGTAACTGACTCTGTGCCCGTGCCAAGGCAGAAGAGGGCATCCCCAGCCCCTATGGAGGTGCCGGACATGGCAGTGCCCACAGTACCAGTAGTACCCGTTGCTGACTGCTGCTCTCTGCTGTGTTCCTATCTCCAGCACAACAAGGCTGCGGTACAGATCAAGCAAGACATGAAGAAGATGGTCCAGTTGCCCATGCTGAGGGGGACCTCCAGGGGACCTCGAGGAGTGGAGGCCAGTGGCGGTAGGCTGTTCGGCGTGTCCCTGCTGGAGCTCAGGGAGCTGGGCCTCGTGAAGGATGGCGTGCCCCTGGTGGTGCGGAGCATGGTAGAGTTCCTCCGAGAACATGGTGAGCTGAGGAGGTTGGGGGTCAGGGGGGTGAGAGCAGATGTGGGGATAGGACGGTCTTTAATGTTTCTATACACAGTCATTTTCTAATGGTCATTCTGCATCCATTTTGATTCTGAAGTAGTTGTAGGGATGGCTCGATTTTGTTAGCGAGACTAACTTGTTATTATTAACAAACAAGTTAATACGATCAGTTTTTTTCTGACTTGCTTGATTTCCTAGATTTTATCAACTTGAAATCCACTGTAAATAGACGGGAGTGATAGCTGCTACTGTGATAGCCACATCCATAGATATAGAACTCTGCTTTATACTGTATCTATGACCACAGCTATCTTTCTCTGGCATTGAGTCAATAACCCACCTGATTGCTGTCAAGACAACACAAGGTTAACAATGACAGTGTTAGCCCTCAGTCCAAAGTCAGTGTTCACTGGCTAGTTACGCTTTGTATAAGTCATCTCAATGCAAAATCATGTGTTACATTTTAACATCCACTGTACCTTTGCCTCACGACTCATATAATAATTTATGACACCTTGTTTTTTATTTATCTTCCTATTATAAAAAGACCATGTCATTACTTATTAGACTGCCAACTGTAGGCTTTGTGTTGTGTAAAACCACATTTTACACAACTTGACATCAGGTGTTAGTGTTATGATTTGCAAACGTGTCATTTGATTGGTATAAATACAAATACAAGTTCCATACCATGATAGACTTATCCTTGGTTTGTTCTGTACTCACATCTTGCTATCAAATGGTCTATTTAGCCCTTCTAGTAGTAATTCCATTGTTTCCCCACTAGAGGTCAGCGTAGGTCTATGATACAGCAGTAGGACGTCTTCTTCATGACCACATGACGCCCTCTCACAAACTCAGCACACCTCATACATTGGGCCTTGCACATAGTATTTGTGGGTGTGGTTGAATAATTAGACTATTCAGGTCACGCATTGTTGTGATTAGGAAATAGGAGGGAGACAGGAGCACATGCCATGTGGATAAAGACAGAGGGTATTGTTTTTTGGTAACTGTTTTTGTTTATTTATTTTTTTACATTTTTAGTTAGGTGATAGTAAATGTGCCTGTAACGAGCGTTTCTTAATTACATTTCAATCTCTGGTTTAAAGGATTTGTTCTCTGCAGTGTTGCCATTGCAGCCCACTGGTCTGGTAGCATTCGGTAGGATGTGCAACGTTTTGGAACGTTCAGAAAAATATTCTACAGTATGTACAGCAAAAATGTCTTTCTGACATGTAGCATAACTGCATGTGGCCCTGTAGACTGTTCACAACAACACCAGAGCAACGCTTAATGCCGAGTAATTCCAGAAACTTCTGTCCAATTTAATAAAGTATAACTCACATGGCTGAAGCGGCAGGTAGCCTCGCGGTTAGCGCGTTGGCCCAGTAACCGAAAGGTCACTAGTTCAAATCCTAGCGCCGACAAGGTGAAACATCTGTTGATGTGAGGAGCAAGGCATTTACATTTACATTTAAGTCATTTAGCAGACGCTCTTATCCAGAGCGACTTGCTCCAGGGTCACTGTTGATAATGGTTGACCCTAGCTGTGACCCCCCCCTCTCTGAGGGTGTCTCAGGGGGAGCTGGGATATGCAAAAAAAAGTCCTTTCTAATTCACACATGCATATAAAACACACTTGTACATTTGTGAAATAGGACAAATATAAGCACCCACCAAATGAATGCATTCATTATTGTCACGCATCAACTTGACCCTTTGTCACCAGTGTGTGTGCAGCAATGTTCAGTGATCCAGAGAGACTCTCCAAGTTGACCATGAAAGGTTCCACTCCCTGTCAATATCTGGGAGTGGTATGGTTGTGTTATGTTACTGGATATAGTGTGCACACTGTTTACCATGGGGGAGAGCAGGGATCTCCAACCCTGTTCCTGAAGAGATACTGCATCCTGTAGGTTTTCACTCCAACCCTAATCTAGCGCACCTGATTCTAATAATTAGCTGGTTGATAAACTCAATCAGGTTAGTTACAACTGGGGTTGGAGTGAAAACCTACAGGAGGGTGTCTCTCCAGGAACAGGGTTGGAGTTAACCTACAGGAGGGTAGCTCTCCAGGAACAGGGTTGGAGTTAACCTACAGGAGGGTGTCTCTCCGGGAACAGGGTTGGAGTTAACCTACAGGAGGGTAGCTCTCCAGGAACAGGGTCGGAGTGAAAACCTACAGGAGGATAGCGCTCCAGGAACAGGGTTGGAGAGCCCCGGGGTAGAGTAATGTCTTAATTAGGTGTCCAAGAAACATAAAACAAACATTCTGCCATCAGTAGAAGAGATTGACTGTCCCTCTCTTTTTCTCCTCCCCAACATCTCCTTTGTCTGGTTACTCCCCCAACCTCTCCTTTGTCTGGTTACTCCCCCAACCTCTCCTTTGTCTGGTTACTCCCCCAACCTCTCCTTTGTCTGGTTACTCCCCCAACCTCTCCTTTGTCTGGTTACTCCCCCAACCTCTCCTTTGTCTGGTTACTCCCCCAACCTCTCCATCTTGCTGTTTGCATCTTCTTTTCTATTCCTTCCACATTCCCCCTCTTACTTTACTCTCGCCATCCCTGTCCCTCGTCACCCCCCTTTTCACTGTGCTTCTCTACCCCTCTCTCCACCTGCCATCATTTCCAATCCTCCACATCCCTCTATCTCGCCCCTCTCTCTTCTCTCTCCATCCCCAGCTCTTCATCATGAGGGTCTGTTCAGGGTCAACGGTAATGTACGGGCGGTGGAGGGGCTGAAACAGCGGCTGGAGAACGGTGAGGACGTGGACTTCCTGGTTGAGGCGGATGTGTGTACAGTGGCCAGCTTGTTCAAACAGTACCTCAGGGACCTGCCAGAAGGCCTGGTAGACTCCACCGTACAGCCTGCCCTTATAAAGCAGCACCAGGGTGAGAAATGTTACTGTTTGGAATAATACAATGTGCGTGTGTCTATAAACTGTGAAGGAACTTGTCCTTTGGGGCATAATTGTCAGATAATGATGACCGATTTGATCATAGTCTGTCAACAGTGCTCTACTCTAGGGTCTTTGACCATGACTGTCTCCATTCACAACATTAGAATGGTGATAGCCCACTTCTCTAGTCATATGACTATCATACCATGTACTGTATTCCCATTCTCACATCAGTGATCATTCCCTTAACCATGGTGTCGAGGTCACAAATGAACGGTAATGACACATAGTCATTATCATTAAGCAGCATAATCATTCTCAAGCGGTGCTTCCATCGTTACCAGATACTACATACCACACCAGTGTAATCAGTGTTATCGTTCTTCTACAGAGATACTATCAGAACAATCTACAGCTAAGAATACAAGTTGGCACTCGCCCTAAACCATTTCCCAATCCCACCTATAAATCCTGCAGCTCTTCGCCAGTGTTCTACGTATCTAGATCACGGTTCTGACTTCTGATTCGCTGAAAACAGGCTATGTTTACTTGTCTGCATGGGTCACTGGCTGGCCCTTACACTGTGCAGGAGACAGGAGTTTACCTTTAACACAGAAGAAGTGTCTGGGCCACGGGACTGTATGTCACAGACCAGACCAGACCAGACCAGACCAGACAGAATCCCCACAGAGACAAGGAGACAGACAGACAGACAGACAGACAGACATTCACTGACTCAGGCAGTGGAAAGGCGGAGAGACAGGGGATGCATTGGCTTCAGCTCGGAGTCCTTCTTCAGACTCCTCAGTCCTTACAGTGTATATTATAAGTCCATATATGGTCAAGCCAGTCCCATGCCTGTCACAGACTGTACTGGCCTTACTCTGGTCTTAACTCACCTCCATGATGATCTAGTTCAAGCTGGATGATGGAAAGGGAAGGGACTCTCGTCCCTGTTCCAAATGGTTCCATATTCCATATGTAGTGCACTCATTTTGACGTAATCTCTGTTTTGGTCAAATTGCTCTGGTCAAAAGTAGTGCACTATATAGGGAATAGGGTGCCATTTGGGGCATAGACTGTGTTTTGGTTCAAAGTGACTTGTGGTTGTCAGAGATGACAGAGAGTGTATATTATAAACGTTTTGGATGAATGGGAATATTTGTCATGGCTTGGTGCCAGAGGATGCATTAAGAGAGTGTGGGCCTGGCTGGGTACAAGTCAATGAAGAAGCAGGACTTGGATTGGTGAGAAAAATAACTATGTGATTGGTTCAAGTCCTGGTGCCAAGGTACAGGAAAGTGTTAAACTGAGGGAGGGAATAAAGAAGTGAGGGATGGATGAGCAGACAGCAGGAGAGCATGACCGTTACGATCGTCGATGGAAGGATCAAACCAAGGTGCAGCGTGGTAGGCGTACATTTTAATTTATTAAATGAACACCGAAAAAACAACAAATACAAAAACGAAACGTAACGTCTAGTTGGGCTAAACAGCACAGTACCAAAAACAAGATCCCACAAACTACAGGTGGAAAAATGCTGCCTCAGAGACAATGATAGACAGCTGCCTCTGATTGGGAACCATACCCAGCCAACAAAGAAATATAAAACATAGATTGCCCACCCTAGTCACACCCTGACCTAACCAAATAGAGAATAAAAAGGATCTCAAAGGTCAGGGCGTGACCATTTAATTTTTTATTTGATTTCACCTTTATTTAACCAGGTTGAGAACAAGTTTTTATTTACAATTGCCACTTGGCCAAGATAAAGTAAAGCAGTTCGACACATACAACAACACAGAGTTACACATGGAGTAAAACAAACATACAGTCAATAATACAGTAGAAAAATAAGCATATATACAATGTGAGCAAATTAGGTGAGATAAGGCAAGAAAAAGGCCATGGTGGCGAAGTAAATACAATATAACAAGTACAACACTGGAATGGTAGATTTGCAGTGGAAGAATGTGCAAAGAAGTGAGAGAAATAATAGGGTGCTAAATAATTAACAGTAGGGGGAGAGGTAGTTGTTTGGGCTAAATTATAGATTGGTTATGTACAGGTGCAGTAATCTGTGAGCTGCTCTGAAAGCTGGTGCTTAACGCTAGTGAGGGAGATGTGCTTCCAGTTTCAGAGATTTATGTAGTTCGTTCCAGTCATTGGCAGCAGAGAACTGGAAGGAGAGGCGGCCAAAGGAAGAATTGGTTTTGGGGGTGACCAGAGAGATATACCTGCTGGAGCGCGTGCTACAGGTGGGTGCTGCTATGGTGACCAGCGAGCTGAGATAAGGGGGGAGTTTACCTAGCAGGGTCTTGTAGATGACCTGGAGCCAGTGGGTTTGGTGACGAGTATGAATCGAGGGCCAGCCAACGAGAGCGTACAGGTCGCAGTGGTGGGTTGTATATAGGGCTTTGGTGACAAAACGGATGGCACTGTGATAGACTGCATCCAATTTATTGAGTAGGGTATTGGAGGCTATTTTGTATATGACATCGCCAAAGTCGAGGATCGGTAGGATGGTCAGTTTTACAAGGGTATGTTTGGCAGCATGAGTGAAGGATGCTTTGTTGCGAAATAGGAAGCCAATTCTAGATTTTACTTTTGATTGGAGATGTTTGATGTGAGTCTAGAAGGAGAGTTTACAGTCTAACCAGACACCTAGGTATTTGTAGTTGTCCACATATACTAAGTCAGAACCGTCCAGAGTAGTGATGTTGCACGGGCGGGCAGGTGCAGGCAGTGATCGGTTGAAGATCATGCATTTAGTTTTACTTGTATTTAAGAGCAATTGGAGGCCACGGAAGGAGAGTTGTATGGCATTGAAGCTCGACTGGAGGGTTGTTAACACAGTGTCCAAAGAAGGGCCAGAAGTATACAGAATGGTGTAGTCTGCGTAGAGGTGGATCAGAGACTCACCAGCAGCAAGAGCGACATCATTGATGTATACAGAGAAGAGTCGGTCCAAGAATTGAACCCTGTGGCACCCCCATAGACTGCCAGAGGCCCGGACAACAGGCCCTCCGATTTGACACACTGAACTCTATTAGAGAAGTAGTTGGTGAACCAGGCGAGGCAATAATTTCAGAAACCAAGGCTATCGAGTCTGCCGATGAGGATGTGGTGATTGACAGAGTCGAAAGCCTTGGCCAGGTCAATGAATACGGCTGCACAGTATTGTTTCTTATCGATGGCAGTTAAGATATCGTTTAGGACCTTGAGCGTGGCTGAGGTGCACCCATGACAAGCTCTGAAACCAGATTGCATAGCAGAGAAGGTATGGTGGGATTCGAAATGGTAGGTAATCTGTTTGTTGACTTGGCTTTCGAGGACCTTAGAAAGGCAGGGTAGGATAGATATAGATATAGGTCTGTAGCAGCTGCTTTCCAATCTTTGGGAATCTCAGATGACACGAAAGAGAGTGTGAACAGGCTAGTAATAGGGGTTGCAACAATTTCTGCAGATAATTTTTGAAAGAAAGGGTCCAGATTGTCTAACCTGGCTGATTTGTAGGGGTCCAGATTTTGCAGCTCTTTCAGAATATGAGCTGACTGGATTTGGGAGAAGGAGAAATGGGGAAGGCTTGGGCGAATTGATGTGGGGGGTGCAGTGCTGTTGACCGGGGTAGGGGTAGCCAGGTGGAAAGCATGGCCAGCCGTAGAAAAATGCTTATTGAAATTCTCAATTATAGTGGATTTATCGGTGGTGACAGTGTTTCCTATCCTCAGTGCAGTGGGCAACTGGGAGGAGGTTTTCTTATTCTTCATGGACTTTACAGTGTCCCAGAGCTTTTTTGAGTTTGTGTTGCAGGAATCAAATTTGCTTGAAAAAGCTAGTCTTGGATTTTCTAACTGTCTGTGTATATTGGTTTCTAGCTTCCCTGAAAAGTTGCATATCACGGGGGCTGTTCGATGCTAATGCAGAATGCCATAGGATGTTTTTGTGTTGGTTATGGGCAGTCAGGTCTGGAGAGAACCAAGGGCTATATGTGTTCCTGGTTCTAAATTTCTTGAATGGGGCATGCTTAGGCATTTAAAAAAACTGACGGGATGAGATCAATATCCTTCCAGGATACCCCGGCCAGGTCGATTAGAAAGGCCTGCTCGCTGAAGTGTTTCAGGGAGCGTTTGACAGTGATGAGTGGAGGTCATTTGACCGCTGACCCATTACAGATGCAGGCAATGAGGTAGTGATCGCTGAGATCTTGGTTTAAAACAGCAGAGGTGTATTTAGAGGGCAAGTTGGTTAGGATGATATCTATGAGGGTGCCAGTGTTTACGGCTTTGGGGTGGTACCTGGTAGGTTCATTGATAATTTGTGTGAGATTGAGGGCTTCAAGCTTAGATTGTAGGATGGCTGGGATGGGATGTTAAGCATGTTCCAGTTTAGGTCGTCTAGCAGCACGAGCTCTGAAGATAGTTGGGGGGCAAGCAGTTTACATATGGTGTCCAGAGCACAGCTGGGGGCAGAGGGTGGTCTATAGCAGGCGGCAACAGTGAGAGACTTGTTTTTAGAGGTGGATTTTTAAAAGTAGAAGTTCAAATTGTTTGGGTACAGACCTGGATAGTAGGACAGAACTCTGCAGGCTATCTTTGTAGTAGATTAGATTGCAACACCGCCCACTATGGCCATTCTATCTTGTCTGAAAATGTTGTTGTTAGGGATGGAGATTTCAGAATTTTTGGTGGTCTTCCTTAAGCCAGGTTTCAGACACGGCTAGAACATACGGGTTGGCAGAGTGTGCTAAAGCAGTGAATAAAACAAACTTAGGGAGGAGGCTTCTAATGTTAACATGCATGAAACCAAGGCTATTACGGTTATACAAGTCATCAAAAGAGAACGCCTGGGGAATAGGAGTGGAGCTAGGCACTGCAGGGCCTGGATTCACCTCTACATCACCAGATGAGGAGTAGAATAAGGGTACGGCTAAAAACTATGAGAATTGGTCTTCTAGAACGTCCGGGACAGAGAGTAAAAGGTTTCTGGAGGTGATAAAATAGCTTCAAGGTATAATGTACAGACAAAGGTATGGTAGGATGTGAATACAGTGGAGGTAAACCTAGGTATTGAGTGATGATGAGAGAGATATTGTCTCTAGAAACATCATTGAAACCAGGTGATGTCATCACATGTGTGGGTGGTGGAACTGAAAGGTTGGAGAAGGTATAATGAGCAGGACTAGAGGCTCTACAGTGAAATAAGCCAATAAACACTAACCAGAACAGCAATGGACAAGGCATATTGACATTAAGAAGAGGCATGTTTAGTCGAGTGATCATAAGGGTCCAGTGAGTAGTGAGGTTGGTTGGGGTAACGGCGATTCAGACAGCTAGCCGGGCCATCGGTAGCAAGCTAGCATAGGATGGAGGTCTGTTTTTAGCCACCTCATGCGTTTCCGTCGGTAGATTAGTGGGGTTCTGTGTGGTAGAGGGGATCAATCCAAATGGCAAAATAGATATAGTTATAGTGACCCAAGAAAAATTGTCTGATAGACCTATTCAGATAGCAGCTGATAAGACAGCTAACGATTAGCGGGTAACGTCGCGGCAGAGGGGCCAGTTGGATAACTCCCTCGGGCAGATAACGTCGGTAGTCCAGTCGTGAAGGCCCGGTGGGGCTCCGCATTGGCAGTAAAACGGGTCCGGATAGGTGATTGTAGCCCAGGAGTGGCTGATGGAACTCTTCAGCTGGCTAGCTCTGGAATAATTGATGTTTGCTCCGGGATCGACGTAAGCCAATAGTCACACGGATAGCAGCTCTCTAGCTGCGAGATCCAGGTGTAAATGTCCAGAGCTTGCGGTTGAAATCCGGGGATATGGAGAGAAAAATAGGTCCGGTATATTCTGGTCTGAGTCGCGTTGTACAAAACTGGCGATAGCTTTTCGAGCTAAAGGATAGCTGATGACCACAAACCGTGGTTAGCTGAATACTAACCTTAGCCAGTAAACTGGCTAGCTTCTATTGTGGATTTCAGATTTGAGGTAAATAATACTTTTTAAAATTTTTATTGGTGGCGGGTTGCAGGAGATTGTTTTGAAGTTGAGTTTTTGGAAAAGAAAATATATAAAAGATATGCGAAGACAGATGTAAATATATATATATACACGGGACACGACAAGACGAGGACAAAGGACGCCTGACTGCTATGCCATCTTGGTATTTAATGACAAAACAATGAATGACAAAAAGATGGGGTAGATGCATTGGCCAAAAGATGCATCCCCATCGGAATGATAGAACGATAGATACGACAGAAAGATGGAAAACATTTGGACAGGACACACGGATCTATTTTATGCCCCCCAGAGAGGTGGAGGGTGATCTGAATGTTCCCGCTCTCTGTGTGTGTCGTGTGTTGTTGGAATGACCACAGATGATGCATCATGGGTGCCAGGAAACCCATCTAAAAACCCAGTGTGGGTTGGCTGACATTTTACTGCCCTGGCAGGTAATGTCACCCATTAGCAGATTGCAATGTTCGACGCGACCGCATGTGACAGGTTTGCCACGTGAGGGACTTTTCTGCTACGTGACTGCCATGGCAACGATAAAGCAGTTACAATATTCTGGATTGTGATTAATTTTATTGTGAATATTCAGTTTATGGTTGGTCAATATTCACTATTTAGCCTCAATCTCAAGCTTCCTCTCTTTGTCAGGCCGAAATTCTTTGATATTGTTTATCTGGTTACTGATGATATGTCTTACCTTGGAGAAATGAAGGGAAATGTGCGAAGTGGTCACTATCATAGACACCAATAGAGACATGTTAGTGATAGCGGTCACTAGTCTGAGATTAGGGTCAGTCTATTTTGTTATGTGGTAGAAAATGACAGTGGATCAACTGAGTAACTCTATGGTCATATAATACCCAGGAACAAGCCTGTGTCTGGGTGGTCTTGGCAGAGTGAAGGGCTGACGTCTCCATCTGATCCCACTTCACCTCTCCCCACACACACACACACTCACATGCACGCAAGGGAGCGTACACACACACACACACACATCTCTGAACTTCACCTCACCAGACATGCAACAGCTGTGAGTGCTTTCAGAGCTCCTGATTCCCTCCTGCTGTGTACACACACACACACGCCTTACTCAAGACCAGTAGGTATGTCCCTGTATCCACCCCTGACCCAAATATGAATCCTGACTGGCATCATTATGTTTTCACTGCCTTTTTAATTTTAATATTTTATTTAACCTTTATTTAACTAGGCAAGTCAGTTAAGAACAAATTCTTATTTACAATGACAGCCTACCCCGGCCAAACCCTAGCCCGGGCAGTGCTGGGCCAATTGTGCGCCACCCTATGGGACTCCAATCACGGCCATTTGTGATACATCCTGTAATCGAACCAGGGTCTGTAGTGACGCCTCTAGCACTGAGATGCAGTGCCTTAGTCCGCTGCGCCACTCGGCTAAGGTATTGATGCTAAGGTATTACCAGCATCGTGGTCATAGATTATACATTTAGAGCAGGTGTGTGCGTCATTCTCTTTCAAATATCAATGTGCGTCTAGGGTGTTAGTAGGCTTATTTTCAATTGGACACACTTGACCTTAAGCCGAAAGGCCACGACTCTCAGAACCCAAAACCAAAGCTTGTGTGTGTACTTGTTTTGTCAGTCATGATAGACTAATTATTATTTACAGATTATAAAGTAGGTCATGTGAGCTAAGTTATTATTAAAAAACATGATCATGCCAATGCATTGGTATCTGGGTTAATAATCGTATTTTCTCCTTCTCATCAACAAAGTGGAGCATCGCTTCAAAGTCCAGTACTCTCAAAATGCCTTCCAATCTTTTAATTGTTGATAATGTTGTTTCTACATGTTTGTGGTTTCCTTCTAGGTGTGCAGCTGTTCAACCAAAGCACAACACAGTCTCTCCCCTCTCCTATAATGTCTAGAATAGAATACAATTACCTGAGTTAGCAGTCACTCTTATCCAGAGCAATTAACAGGGGCAATTGGGGTTAAGTGCCTTGTTCAATGGCACATTGTCAGATTTTCCCCCTAGTTGGCTCTGCGATTCAAACCAGCAACCTTTCGGTTACAATGCTAAATTACCTGCCGCCATGAATTGAACAGAACAGCTTTATTTTCCCCAGAGTGAACTAGTTTTTAAATGGGTCTTCCTGTGTATTTCCCTCCAGAGTCCAGTGAGGAGGGTTTCTGCTCAGACCTGAGGGTCTTACTCCACCAGTTGCCAGATGTCCACTACAGCCTCCTACAGTACCTCTGTCTCTTCCTCACCCAGGTGGACCAGCGCCAAAGGGAGAACCTCATGACCGCTCTCAATCTGGCAACTGTCTTCGGCCCCAATGTCTTCCAGTAAGTTTTTCAGCCTGTCTCTGGGATTGGTGTTATTGGGTCAGTGAGTTAGTGGCATAACACACTTAGGTTGCCATGTTGGTCCAATGTCTTCCAGTAAGTTTTGCAGCCCGTCTCTGGGATTGGTGTTATTGGGTCAGTGAGTTAGTGGCATAACACACTTAGGTTGCCATGTTGGTCCAATGTCTTCCAGTAAGTTTTTCAGCCTGTCTCTGGGATTGGTGTTATTGGATCAGTGAGTTAGTGGCATAACACACTTAGGTTGCCATGTTGGTCCAATGTCATCCAGTAAGTTTTGCAGCCTGTCTCTGGGATTGGTGTTAGTGGATCAGTGAGTTAGTGGTATAACACACTAAGGTTGCCATGTTGGTCCAGTGTCTTCCAGTGTGTTTTATTACATGTTCATGGGATTGGTGTTAGTGGGTCAGTGAGTTAGTGGCATAACACACTTAGGTTGCCATGTTGGTCCAATGTCTTCCAGTAAGTTTTTCAGCCTGTCTCTGGGATTGGTGTTATTGGGTCAGTGAGTTAGTGGCATAACACACTTAGGTTGCCATGTTGGTCCAATGTCGTCCAGTAAGTTTTGCAGCCTGTCTCTGGGATTGGTGTTAGTGGTTCAGTGAGTTAGTGGCATAACACACTTAGGTTGCCATGTTGGTCCAATGTCGTCCAGTGTGTTTTATTACATGTTCATGGGATTGGTGTTAGTGGGTCAGTGAGTTAGTGGCATAACACACTTAGGTTGCCATGTTGGTCCAGTGTCTTCCAGTGTGTTTTATTACATGTTCATGGGATTGGTGTTAGTGGGTCAGTGAGTTAGTGGCATAACACACTTAGGTTGCCATGTTGGTCCAATGTCTTCCAGTAAGTTTTTCAGCCTGTCTCTGGGATTGGTGTTATTGGGTCAGTGAGTTAGTGGCATAACACACTTAGGTTGCCATGTTGGTCCAATGTCTTCCAGTAAGTTTTGCAGCCCGTCTCTGGGATTGGTGTTAGTGGATCAGTGAGTTAGTGGTATAACACACTTAGGTTGCCATGTTGGTCCAGTGTCTTCCAGTGTGTTTTATTACATGTTCATGGGATTGGTGTTAGTGGGTCAGTGAGTTAGTGGCATAACACACTTAGGTTGCCATGTTGGTCCAATGTCGTCCAGTAAGTTTTGCAGCCCGTCTCTGGGATTGGTGTTAGTGGGTCAGTGAGTTAGTGGCATAATACACTTAGGTTGCCATGTTGGTCCAATGTCTTCCAGTAAGTTTTTCAGCCTGTCTCTGGGATTGGTGTTATTGGGTCAGTGAGTTAGTGGCATAACACACTTAGGTTGCCATGTTGGTCCAATGTCGTCCAGTAAGTTTTGCAGCCCGTCTCTGGGATTGGTGTTATTGGGTCAGTGAGTTAGTGGCATAACACACTTAGGTTGCCATGTTGGTCCAATGTCTTCCAGTAAGTTTTTCAGCCTGTCTCTGGGATTGGTGTTATTGGGTCAGTGAGTTAGTGGCATAACACACTTAGGTTGCCATGTTGGTCCAGTGTCTTCCAGTGTGTTTTATTACATGTTCATGGGATTGGGGGATGGGTGTTAGTTGGGCCTGGGTTTAATAAGACAGAGGGGTTGCAAGGTGGGTCTAAATGGCAGGTGACTGTCATTATGTCTAAGGCCTTGTTAAAGTCAGGTTATGGTATATGTGTTACGAGTCATGCATGATGTTATGGAGGGAAATGGTTTGACAGAGCGTTAGTGCTATATCATTTTAAAAAGATACACAGAAACGGTTCAAAATCAAATCAAATGTTATTTGTCACGTACACAGTTTGTACAGCAGGTATAAAAGGTGCAGTGAAATGGTTGTGTGCTAGCTACCTCAACATTGCAGTACTATAATTAAGCAGTAAGGCCCGGGGGGTGTGGCATATGGCCAATATACCACGGATAACCACTGTTCTTAAGCGCGATGCAATGCAGAGTGCCTGGATACAGCCCTTAGTTACCAACGTAATTAGAGCAGTAAAAATAAATGTTTCGTCATACCCGTGGTGGGTACGGTCTGTTATAAACTGGTTGGTTCGAGCCCTGAATGCTGATTGGCTGACAGCCGTGGTATATCAGATCATATATTTACTGCTCTAATTACGCTGGTAACCAGTTTATAATAGCAATAAGGCACCTCAACAGTTTGTGGTATATGGCCGATATACCACGGCTAAGGGCTGTGTCCGGGCACTCCGCAATACGTCGTGCCTAAGAACAGCCCTTAGCCGTGGTACATTGGCCATATAACACACCCCCTCGTGCCTTATTGCTTAAATATACCACGGCTGTCAGCCAATCAGCATTCAGGGCTCGAACCACCCAGTTTATAATCAATAATATTTTTTTTATAGAATAGTTGTTTTTGTATTTTATTTGGATCCCCATTAGTTCCTGCCAATCAGCAGCTACTCTTCCTGGGGTCCACAGTAATATCCTGGTATGTACTCAATAGGATATACAGAATAGATCATGTATGTGCTATGTTAAGTATGACTGTATTTACCATATAAAGTGGATAATGTGCTGGTTGCGCAGTTGACTAAATAGTATATTATAGAACAGCAGTGTTGTGCTTGTGTGTCAGGGTTGGCTGTGTGGAGAGTCCGTGCAAATAGTCTCTAAGGTGTAAATAGTCAGTTCATAGTTTGATTCATGATTGATTCATGTTAAATTGTTCCATATAATAATTGTTCTATAAGACAAAACACGCCTGTATAAAATAAAAAGATATAACAGAACGGGTCCTGAGAACTCCAGCAACCTCCAATGAGTTGTCCTGACTTCCTCACGTCTCCACTCCAACAACATTGATTGATCCCTTGCTATTTACCACCTGCTGTTTTAAAGGGTAGAACGTTCCTTAACAAGCGTATTAAAACCTGTTTGGATGTTGATTTATTCTTGGAGCATATCGTTATCCCGCCTGAGAGGTGTGTGTGTGTGTGTGTGTGTGTGTGTGTGTGTGTGTGTGTGTGTGTGTGTGTGTGAGAGATTAGGCTCTTATGGCCTGCCTGCCTGCCTATAACAGTCTTTGAATAACACACACACATACAGTAGCTATCTCTATGTACCGGGACTTCTTGGCTGACTTGCCTAAATAGTTGGAATCAGGTTGATTGATTGATGTTTTGTGTTTCCATCAACATTGTCCTATTCTAAACCTGTGTTGCCATGTGAAAGAGTAGGTGGGAGAGAGCTTAGGCACACACTGTTGCACACTTTCCTGGCTCATCCTCTGTCTCTCAATCATCTCTCTATCTCCCTCCTCCTCCACCTTCTCTGTCTATCTCACACAAGCCTCTGCGTGTGAGCTCACACACACACACACATTCTTGTACAACTAACCTTGTGGGGACACATTATTCAGTCCCATTCATAATCCAATTTTCCCTAAACCGTACCCTTAACCTAACCCTAGCTCCTAACCCTGAAACTAATTCTAACCCGAACACAAATTCTAACCTTAACCCTAAACCCCCTAAAAATTGTATTTGACCTTGTTTGGACCAACAAAATGTCTCCATTTGGTCAAATGTTTGTTTGTTTACTATTCTTGTGGGGACTTCTGGTTAAACACGTCCACACACACACATACACTCCATCTCTAACCAACATGGAGGGCTGTAGGCTTAACATGCCATTAATGTTGTGGTGATAGAAACCTCACCACGTGCACTCAGAGAGGGCTCATACATTTCTCCTTTACAGTTCACATTCTCTTCCACTTCTACCGGCATCCCTTTGAGTGGTACTGGCACTACTTGAGAGGAACTAAAAGGAAACTCATCCCTGCCTGTAAATTCCACTGACAGGGTTTCAGAGGTGCTTGGTGAATATTATTTGAAGTCAGACTTTCTAACACAGAAGTTAAACAAAAAAAGTCAACAGTAACAATATTGTTGGATCATTCCGATTTCCGTGAGTCGGTGGTAAGACTTTAAGTGGTCTGATACGTATCACACACCTTAAAGACTCTACTGCCCTCTCTGTCCAATCTGTCGTGCATCGTTATTAGTGGGCGTTCCCAGTCATCCATGTCCTTGGCCCATGCCTACCTGCCCGCATTGCTTATAAACGGTGTCTGAAGACACACAGACCAAAGTGTTCTGTCTCCTGTTCTCACAGTCCCATCCCATTTGGCTTGCGCCGTGATCGAGGGCACTATGTTCCACCCCTGCCCGCTTTCTTGCCTACCTGATTGGCAACCATATCTTATAATAACCCCTGGTGTCTGTGCCAGGGAATCCGTCTCTGATGGCACATCGTCTCACTATCACTGGAGGGTCTGTACAGGACATAGAGTTGGAAAGAGGGCACGCACCCTATCTTTGCCATTATTACGTCCACAATGGTGCTGTCCACTAAAATAGGTTTTGTGGCAACTGTGCCCTCTATCGAACTCTATGGTACAGTAACAGGACCAGGAAGTGACCAGAGGAGGCTGGTGGGAGGAGCTATAGGATGACGGGCTCATTGTAATGGCTGGAATGGAATAAATGTAACGGAGGTTTACATATGTTTGATGTGTTTGATTCTATTCCATTGATTCTATTCCAGGTATTACAATGAACCAGTCCTCCTATAGCTCCTCCCACCAGCCTCCTGTGGAAGTGACATACCTCAGCTGGGGCCTTAGACTGTACACCATGTCCTCAGTTTGTTCCCTCCATCAACCAATCAGAGAGGGGTATAATTAGGCCCAGAGCCCAGGCTATATAGGCATGTCAAACAGCTGTTCAGGAAGAACTCAGTGACATGATCTGGTATCAAGTGCTACTGGATTGTCCTGACTTGGCCTGACATGGTACTGGAATGTGCCCTACTCCAGAGGAGGCTGGTGGGAGGAGCTATAGCAGGACGGGCTCATTTTAATGGCTGGAATGGAATTAATGGTACGGAGTAGAACGTGGTTGCCATATGTTTGATGTGAAACCATTCCGCCCGATTCCGATTACCACGAGCACTTCCTCCCCAATTAAGGTGGCACCAACCTCCAGTGCCCTACTCATCGAGATCCACTATAATATTACTGTCTTCTATTTAATGATGTGGCATCATGTTATCCGCTGTAAGAGCTGTAGATAAGGGCTGTAGATACGCACTTTGTCGATGGACTGTTGTGTTATTGTGCTATGATGTGAAAGCTGTTGTGGTGCTTGTGTTTTCCTTCAACCATGTTGTCCTTGTTGACCTTGTTTTGTGTCAAACGACACCTGCAGAAATGATGTATTGTAGCTTTTGATGCCCTTTGTCATGGCAGGGAATGTGTTGTATTGCAGCAAATAGGGGGTGGGGCTTGAATGATCAGTACCCTGTGACCCTATGTCTGTCAGTGGCTTGTGAAAGTATTCACTCCCCTTGGCATTTTGTATTTTGTTGCCTTACAACCTGGAATTAAAATAGAGTACCATCTTCCATATGTTTGGGGAGTCTCCCACATGCCTTTTTTGCGAACACCAAACATGTTTGCTTATTTTTTCTTTAAGCAATGACTTATTTTCTGGCCACTCTTCCGTAAAGCCCAGCTCTGTGGAGTGTAAGGCTTAAAGTGGTCCTATGGACAGATACTCCAATCTCCGCTGTGGAGCTTTGCAGCTCCTTCAGGGTTATCTTTTGGTCTCGTTGTTGCCTCTCTGATTAATACCCTGCTTTTGCCTGGTCCTTGAGTTTAGGTGGACGGCCCTTTCTTGGTAGGTTTGTTGTGGTGTCATATTCTTTCCTTTTTTATATTGGATTTAATGGTGCCCTGTGGGATGTTCAAAGTTTCTGATATTTTTTTACAACACAACCCTGATCTGTACTTCTCCACAACTTTGTCCCTGACCTGTTTGGAGAGCCTCTTGGTCTGAAAGACTCTCAGAACAGGCGTGTGTGTATATATATACTGAGATCATGTGACAGATCGTGTGACACTTAGATTGCACACAGGTGGACTTTATTTCATTAATTATGTGACTTCTGGAGGTAATTGGTTGCACCAGATCTTATTTAGGGGCTTCATAGTAAAGGTGGTGAATACATATGCACGCACCACTTTTCTGTTTTACATTTTTTGTAATAACAAGTTATTTTTTTCATTTCTCTTCGTGAATTTGAACTATTTTGTGTATGTCCATTACATGAAATCCCAAATAAAAATCTATTTAAATTACAGATTGTAATGCAACAAAATAGGAAAAAAGCCAAAGGGGATGAATACTTTTGCAAGGCACTGTAGCTAAACTAAAGATGGTGGATAAATGAAGAAAATGTATTCAGGTCGTTTACCATTGGAAAATAACGGTCAGTTCCGGTCTACTTAACTGGGCGTCTCTCCCCTAGAAACCAATGCAATAATATCTGGGTCTAGTCTACTTAGTTCATTGACTTTCATTGAACCAGAAGAAAACAGTGAGTGGGGTGTCTCGATTCCTCTTCTGTCTCTGGCTAAACTACCACCCCAAGAGTTCCAATCCTTTTGTCAATGTTGCTACAATATTGTACTTATGATAGTGACAATTTGTATCATTATATGCCATCTCTAATCTTCTCTGTTTGTCTCTGTCACCAGTGTGTCCTCAGGGTTCGATGGGATCCAGGAGCAGAACATCTGTAATAAGATCATGGCAAAGCTGATCCAGAACTACAGCAGCATATTCAACAACAACCACCAAGATGACGACCATAAAGAAGAGCACTGTGTCTTCAATAGAGATGGAGACAGAGGAGAATACATACAGGAATCTCTACCCTCTAACATCATCATTGTTAAAGTGAGTTACTGGTATTTTACATGTATTTTATACAAATGTTCATACTGATCTGGGCTGGTTTGGTCTTCCCTATGTGGGCTCTGGTCAAAAGTAGTGCACTATGTAGGGCATAGGGTGCCATTTCTGAATTTCTTTTGGGGGTACATTTTGTTTGCCTGCGAGTGATGTTATACCCATCTTTGAATTGATTTGGCTTGACGCAAATCTCAGTCACGACTCTTCCAAGGGAACGTCTTTGTTTTGATGTTCTGTTCTTGCTATCGGTCCATATTTAATGGGTCTAGACTACCCTTTGATGTGTCTCAAGCGCTTGAGGAGAAGAGATAGTTGAGGAGAAGAAAATCATATATAATGGGAATACACATACAGGCACAAGAAGATGCATCAAGCTGTAAAATATATTTATTTACCTGCTTTAAGAATCCATTATATTTGGTTGAATTTTCACAAAACTTTAAGGATTTAAAAATATAATTATTTCCCAATTGTCATCCTGACTTGGGCATGTGCCCTTAGTGTCAGAAAGGGCCAATATTGGTCAGTGTAGAAAAGGTCGCTGGCGAGTTTGACCTGTTACAGTATACCCCTAATGCTGTTTTAACTACAGTACCAGTCAAAGGTTTGGACACACCTACTCATTCAAGGGTTTTTCTTTATTTTTACTATTTTCTACATTGTAGAATAATAGTGAAGACATGAAAACTATGAAATAACACATGAATCACGTAGTAACCAAAAAAAGTGTTAAAACAAATCAAAATATATTTTAGATTCTTCAAAGTAGCCATCATTTGCCTTGATGACAGCTTTGCACACTCTTGGCATTCTCTCAACCAGTTTCATCTGGAATGCTTTTCCAACAGTCTTGAAGGAGTTCCCACTTATGCTGAGCACTTTTTGGCTTCGTGTAGCTGAGCATTTGATTTCCTTCACTCTGCAGTCCAACTCATCCCAAACCATCTCAATTGGGTTGAGGTTGGTTGATTGTGGAGGCCAGATCAAACCAGATGTGATAGCCGTGCTGGTTAAGTATGCCTTGAATTCTAAATAAATCACAGACAGTGTCACCAGCAGAGCACCCCCACACCATCACACCTCCTCCATTCTTCACGGTGGGAACCACACATGTGGAGACCAACCGTTCACCTACTCTGTGTCTCACCAAATCAAGGAGGTTGGAACCAAAAATCTCCCATTTGGACTCAGACCAAAGGACAGATTTCCAGCGGTCTAATGTCTCTTGCTCTAATGTCTCTTGCTCGTGTTTCTTGGCCCAAGCAAGTCTCTTTTTCTTATTGGTGTCCTTTAGTAGTGGTTTCTTTGCAGCAATTTGACCATGAAGGCCTGATTAACGCAGACTCCGCTGAACAGTTGATGTTGAGATGTGTCTGTTACTTGAACTCTGAAGCATTTATTTGGGCTGCAATCTGAGGCGCTGTTAACTTTAATGAACTGTTCCTCTGCAGCAGAGGTAACTCGGTCTTCCTTTCCTGTGGCGGTCCTCATGAGAGCCAGTTTCATCAAAGCGCTTGATGGTTTTTGCGACTGCACTTGAAGAAACTTTCAAATTCTAGAAATGTTCCTGATTGACTGACCTTCATGTCTTAAAGTAATGATGACCACTGCGCCACTTGTTTCTCTTTGCTTATTTGAGCTGTTCTTGCCATAATATGGACTTGGTATTTTACCAATTAGGGCTATCTTCTGTACACCACCCCTAACTTGTCACAACACAACTGACTGGCTCAAACGCATTAAGAAGGAAAGAAATTCTCTCCCGGGTGGCGCAGTGGTTAAGGGCGCTCAACTGCAGCGCCAGCTGTGCCACCAGAGACTCTGGGTTCGCTCCCAGGCTCTGTCTCGACCGGGGCGACGCACAATTGGCCTAGCGTCGTCCGGGTTAGGGAGGGCTTGGCCGGTAGGGATATCCTTGTCTCATCACACACCAGCGACTCCTGTGGCGGGCCAGGCGCAGTGCGCGCTAACCAAGGTTGCCAGGTGCACAGTGTTTCCTCTGACACATTGGTGCGGCTGGCTTCCGGGTTGGATGCGCGCTGTGTTAAGAAGCAGTGCGGCTTGGTTGGGTTGTGTATCGGAGGACGCATGACTTTCAACCTTCGTCTCTCCCGAGCCCGTACGGGAGTTGTAGCGATGAGACAAGATAATAGCTACTAAAAACAATTGGATACCACGCAATTGGGGAGAAAAAAATGGGTAAAAAACACACAAAAAAAAAAGGAAAGTAATTCCACAAAATAACACCTGTTAATTTAAAGGTGACTACCTTATGAAGCTGGTTGAGAGAATGCAACGCTGTTATCAAGGCAAAGGGTGGCTACTTTGAAGATTCTCAAATATAAGGCACACCTGTTAATGAAATGCATTCCAGGTGACTTCCTTATGAAGCTGGTTGAGAGAATGCAACGCTGTTATCAAAGGGTGGCTACTTTGAAGATTCTCAAATATAAGGCACACCTGTTAATTGAAATGCATTCCAGGTGACTTCCTTATGAAGCTGGTTGAGAGAATGCAACGCTGTTATCAAAGGGTGGCTACTTTGAAGATTCTCAAATATAATATATTTTTATTTGTTTAACACGTTTTTGTTACTATGCGATTCCATATGTGTTATTTAATAGTTGTGATGTCTTCACTATTATTCTACAATGTAGAAAATAGTAAAAATAAAGAAAAACCCTTCAATGAGTAGGTGTCCAAACTTTTGACTGGTACTGTACAAGGGTCTGGTTACTCGACTAACACTGTTACCCCAGACATACTGTACATGACTTCATAAATGCTTTATTTTAAGAGTATGTGTCAAACATAACTAAATTCCATGAAATAGCACTTTATCATGAGTTCCATTTTTAGATTCTCAATCACTTTCTACATAAAGGACAAAGTGGTAATTTGGTCAGTCAGCCCTCAAAGGAAGTGCTGAGTGTATTTATCTTTGCATGTTGCGTGTGCGTGTGGTGACCTCAAGTGAAGATATCTCTAGTTCTGTCCAGTGCTGTAAATGTCTGTAGCAGCCAGGGGCCTTAGGGGCCTCACAACACCCGAGACCCCAGTTGGCTGCTGACCTATGGGATATCCCTCCGCCTGACTAGCTCCTATTGGGATCTCCTTACACGCAGGGCTACACCTCCTGAGGCTGCTTTTTTACCATTGACCTCCCACATGCCCCTCATTGCTTTTCTCCGCACGTAGCCATGGATACAGGTGCTCCTGTCCTCTTACTGTAAGAAAGAGGGGGGCGTGAGTTGACCATGGGGGTGTTTGAGTGGAGGGGTTTGGGTTAGGGGTTAGGGTCAGACAGCACAGCACAATTGACCTGTCTCACTTGTTCTGGACACTGTTGTGAGGGAGGTAGAACACACTGTTGTGAGGGAGGTAGAACACACTGTTGTGAGGGAGGTAGAACACGCTGTTGTGAGGGAGGTAGAACACGCTGTTGTGAGGGAGGTAGAACACGCTGTTGTGAGGGAGGTAGAACACGCTGTTGTGAGGGAGGTAGAACACGCTGTTGTGAGGGAGGTGGAACACGCTGTTGTGAGGGAGGTGGAACACGCTGTTGTGAGGGAGGTGGAACACGCTGTTGTGAGGGAGGTGGAACACGCTGTTGTGAGGGAGGTGGAACACGCTGTTGTGAGGGAGGTGGAACACGCTGTTGTGAGGGAGGTGGAACACGCTGTTGTGAGGGAGGTGGAACACGCTGTTGTGAGGGAGGTGGAACACGCTGTTGTGAGGGAGGTAGAACACACTGTTGTGAGGGAGGTAGAACACACACTGCTATGAGAATCACTCTGGGAACTCACCACTGCAAAATCATTGGGAATTTAAGTCAAACATTTTTACATTGTCATATGATTTTCACTCTTCAATTCCTACCCTTGACCCCAACAGAGATGTTATTCTAAAATCTGTTCTGGAATGTATAGCTGGCATTATATTTCACACCATTAGATGAGGCAATGGTGTACCTTCAATAACAAAAGGAATAAAAGTCTACAGTAACTCGTGCTGCTCCTCTGGACCTGCCGCTCTATAGTGGTCAATAGGTGGATTGTGTGTGAAACTTTTGTTGTTGTCTTTTTCCCAGGAGGCCAAGGAGACCCCGGTGAATAGGACAGATACTGAGTCACTGAAAACACTCGGAACCACACCAGTCACTCCCACGCACACTCAAAAGACACCAAAAAAGACACCTATTCCAGTTCCCAGAAAGAAAAAGGTGTGTGTGTGTTTTGTGTGTCCCTGCCATGGAACACAATGTTTAGGTATCTGTACGAGGAGTACGTGCTGCCTGCCTAGTGCATACTTGTTTTAGTTTGTGTGTGTGCACCTGCCATGGAACACAATGTTTAGGTCACAGGAGGTTGGTGGCACCTTAATTGGGGAGGATGGGCTGGTGGTAATGGCTGGAGCGAAATAAGTGGAATGGTTTGATGCCATTCCATTGGCTCCGTTCCAGTCATTATTATGAGCCGTCCTCCCCTCAGCAGCCTCCACTGGTTTAGGTATGTGTTTGTGTCAGGATGAGAATGCAGGCTGTCTCCCTATGCCCAATGTACACATGTAGGATTCTCGGTGTTAACCTGCATAAACCACGACTCTTAGAATTCCCCAACAGTGTAGAATTCCCCTTACAGAGTACTTTTAACTAAGAAATCCCCAACATGGTACTTTGAATACCAACAATGTGGTCACATGACATAATCAATTTGACATGGTTTTGAAACGTAAAAATAAACAGATTTCGTCACACCTGTACATGCATGTGCAAGTCCCTGCATCATATTTTCATAGTGATATCAGCTGTGATACATGCTACTCCAAGGTCAACGCGTGAGGATACTACAGATATGGTATCCAATGTGTTGAAATGACTGATACACAGTGATCACTCATAGCTGTTTATTGCAGCAATCATCCTATATTCACAAAGTCCCATTGCATTTGATTGGGCTAATCCCAACCCATAGTTATATTGTTAGTAGCCCATGTATGAAAATGCCCCGTCAGTCACATGCGCTGGGATCGTAAGTTATTGACAGAAAAATACATCATGTTATATGAATTCTATGATATGTACTTTGTCATTCCTCTGTTTCCAGGCTGCATCCAGCAGTCCACCAGATGACACGAAGTCATCAAAAGAACTATCCAATGACAATCCAATCATAACTCCAAGGAAAAAGAAGGTACAGTGAATACATTCAAATATTGACTTGTTCTCTCTGAAAAACATTAACAATGGTTATTTCATTGTCTTAAGATTGCACTATCCTAAAATAGACATCCAATCCTTATAATTGCACCGTAACCATGGCAATACAGACATGTGTTATCGATTATATCTGATATATGGTGGGTTAGCTCTGGTTCAGAGTAGGATTGCTGATCAAGGGTCAGTCCCATCTGTCCATATAGTCTTATTCATTATGAGCTAAAAGGCAAAACTGATCCTAGATCAGCACTCCTACTCTAAGAGGCTTTGTGGATACGGGCTCTGATGCCACAAACTACCTAATGTTGTCAATGTTGTGGCTGTATTTGCATCTCCCCTAAACACACACACTCACACAAGCACACACACACACACACACACACACTGTACGCGCGTTATGCACATGCACAGTTTGATGACTTTGATAAACAATCAGAAATAACAATTGATTTTCTGGTGCATTTAGAAAGTTCAACTTAAATATGTGTTTTGGGTATTTCAGAATATTTAGGCAAGTTAACTCCTTGATCCTGCTTTGTATTATTCCCATCAAGAGTCAGTTGTGGGCAAGGCATTTTAGTGGGCCCCTTCCTCACGGTGGAAAGAAAAACGTGCATTTTAAAGTACATTTCAAGGTCCATTTCCTAGTCATTTTGCCATGGGGTGTAGAGAAAATGTTGCAGTTGTAAAGCAAGTGATCTGCAGTTGTAATCATTTTGCCATGACTTGTGATGTGAGTGAGAGTGACTAACAAAATCAATGGGGGCTCTGCGTGCCCGGTCGGTATTCGGCCATGATTACTACAAGTTTAGATAACTGACTAGACTAACTTAACAATCTAAACATTTTAGCTGATTGAGTGACTGTCAGTGACTGACAAAACAAGAGAAACTGCTGATCCACAACCAAATGTCAAACTTGCACCTTGTGTGTTCTAACTCTCAACAGTAAGTTGAGACCCCGACTCATTTTTGTAAAGGTCGGGCCCTTAAGCGAACGCATATGCCTGGAGCCGGCCCTGGTCTTGGGCTTCTGATAGTGATGGCTCTGATCAAGCCACTCGCTCACATGACTTGATTTGATAAGGGAAATCAGTGAGAGGAAGCCAGACGAGCCACAACACAGCAACAATCAAGCTAATTCACAATGACACACAGGAGCTATGCAGACTATATGCCCTTCCTGCCCTCCCTGTGGCATTGTGATGCAGACAGCCGAATAGCCTTCACCAACCGACTTCCGTTCTTAGATATTTCATAAAGTTGTAACCCTGGACTTAGAATGGCATTAAATTCTATTGTTGTGACTCATAGACCTACATACACTAGCTGAATGTATTGTTTGTCTAAGGCCATAAAAGAATGAGCAGAGTTAGCCCATAGGATATTATTTAATATCCAGACAGAAGCCAGAGAAGAGATTGAGAAATGCTGATTGAGCGAACAATGGGTTTGGCGTAGCATGGTGTGATGAAAAATAAGACAAGTTATTGCTGATGAGGGACCTTTTTTGTTGTCGTATCCCTGGCAGAGTCCCCAGGACCCATGTTGCTCAGTTGGTAGAGCATGGCACTTGCAACGCCAGGGTAGTGGGTTCGATTCCCACGGGGGACCAGTATGAAAAAGGATGAAAATGTATGCACGCACTACTGTAAGTTGCTCTGGATAAGAGCATCTGCTAAATGACTAAAATGTCATGTTAAATGAGTCTGTAAAATCACTGAGCCTGTGCATTAGGCTCATATTTAGCATCGCTAGCAGGATCTAATGTAGCATGCTACATTGTTGTTGCTCCTTGGTAATATTGTTGTTGACACACACGTTGGTTTTGTTTGTCTGTTCATTAGATTTTGAGCCATTTCAGGGAAGTTAGCTTTGTTGGCGTTCCAGGAAATGTTAGAACGCCAGTTGACCTTTGAAATAATATGGCCCTGGATAAAACAAACGTGTTAATATAAATTGTAATTGAAATGATAACAGTAAATATAAGAATTCAAGGGCATTTAAAATGGCGGGAACTCCCCTTTAGTTTCATGTTGATGGAAAATGAAGGGAATTTACCTTTCATTTAATGTTGATGCAGTCACATAAAGCATATGACTTCCCACGACATAATAAATACAGTCACATCCTGTAATTCACCATGGGGTTCCTTTTATAAATGGCTTTCTTATAAATGATCAGATTTAGTTATAGTTTAGCTCTTTATGGCATACTGTAATTGAATCTGCAGCCTAATAAAATCAATGCATGCTTATCAGGGATATTTACTCATGATGGCCTTGGATGACGGTGTTTAAATATATAACCTAACAATATGGCGTGTAGATAAGTTAGCTAGCTGGCTTACTACTGGAGTTTGACTTTATGGTGGGAGGGGGAACTATAGTTGAAAAGCCATTGGTCCGGTTCTTCTGCTGAGAGTCATTCAGATGTATGTATTGTGCAGTAAGCACACATACACACACACACACACACACACACACACATTTGGGGCCTTAGTGTGACACTAGTTTGGCATGTCGATATAAATCTGTTGTGTGCAACTGACAGGGGCTGTGACATATGGAATCGATTAATCGAATCTTAGTGTTTCCATTTTGCATAAATTAGGCTCAGTTTAGATATATTTCTATCTCTGTAGAGCCTGGCTGTAAATTCATCTTATCTGTCGAGGCTCTGGTCTAGTGTTGGGAAACGTGAGATGAGTAATTGCCACCATCGGTCAGAGGGCCCTAAAAATGTTTATGATGTAGTATATCTGACCCTGTTCACCTGTTGTTGTATGTACCACGTTACCCAACACAGTGAACACTCCTGTTGTTGTATGTACCACGTTACCCAACACAGGGAACACTCCTGTCGTGAGGGCAAATGACTTTCCCCATTTTAGCTGGGACTTTCTCAGCTAAAAAAAAAAGTCCATGGTGACATTATCATTCAACTGCTGTAGTCTATTTTGCTTGTGCTCTTATTTATATTTACATTTCAAAACGTAAGCAAACACTCTGTTGTTATGGTAACAGCGGTATTGGAATGTTAATGTCCCTCCTTCTCCGGTATTGATGTGAAAGTGTTTTTGCTGCTGTAAACAATAGCTTGTGTTTTTGGATCATTGTGTTGTGATGAGCGGCTCAGCCGAGTGGGTGTTGTTCTTCTCAAGGCCTACAACACATTAACAGGGATGTCTCTCATTCCAACAAGAGGTTAGACAACTGGTCTGTCAACACCGCTGCTTCTGCCTCTACAACTAAAGGTAGTTGTGGTGATTTTAAAAGGCATGTTTTCACAGGTGGTTGTGAATGACTCCAGAACGGTGTGCACCTCGTCAAATCACAGATTGTTGCTATTTCTTTTGGCAGCAACTTGTAATTGTTAAGCCGTTGTTTTCAAATGAGGTCACCTCCTCTTTGGTCAATTGGACAATAGTAAACTGTTTAGCCTAAAAAGTCTGTCATTAACACATTGTCATACTGCCAGTTTGTCTTTCTTGGTGACAGAATGGCGTTTATTTACCCATAGTTCTTCTGATCGGCCACTTCCTGACATCATCAGTGTTGGGGTCATTACAAAAAAATAACTAATATATATTCGCTGTTACTCGTTACTTCTTTCAACAATAGCAAATGGCTTATTACTCCCTGGAAAAAGTCATTAGTTACACGAGGAGGTGTGGTATATGACCATTATAACAAGGGCTGTTCTTAAGCATGATGCAACGCAAAGTGCCTGGATACAGCCCTTAGCAGTGGTATATTGGCCATATACCACAAATCATTGAGGTGCCTTATTGCTATTATAAACTGGTTACCAACGTAATTAGAGCAGTAAAAATAAATGCTGTCAGCCAATCAGCATTCAGTGCTCGAACCACTCAGTTTATAATACTTGGTATATTGCTTTTGCATTACACCCCAAAACGTTGCGCATCCTCACTCAGTGTAAACAATGTCAACGTTACGTTGGCCTATACACCTACACAAGTATACATAAAAATCAAGCCTTGGTTGAGGTTGGCCTACAGTCATCTTCAGCAGCAGTGGTCAGGTCTCTGGGGGTCTTTCGCTATGAGATGTGTGTTGGTCGTGTTGCCTTTACAGGTGCTTGAAGAGATTGGAAGTCGTGTTTCTAGCAGTGGAGGAGTCAACACCGCCCCCCCCTCGCCACCCTCTGGCGTTCTGGATGCACCGCCCCCACATTAAGCCAAATACGTCACTTAACTCCTGACATCTGTCGTTGAAGTGCAAAATCTAGTCCCTTAGGCTTAGAAGCTTTTCAAACTGTTCTGTAACGGAAAAACATGAACTACTAGACCTTTTCCATGGCGATTCCAGCCCTGACTAGATGTTCCATTGATAAATGTGGCTCACATGGCTCACTGATAAAGTACTTCCATTCCTCATCATTAAATGGTTTAGCATTGGCTTTTGTCCAGAGCCAAACCCTGCCGGGATTGGTTATTGTGACTTTGATCAATAGTTGAGCTGTAGGCTTCAGACCCATTAGGCATACAACACAGTGGACTGCTAACATTTGAACTTTTCTCTTTTCTCACACTTTTCTCTTACCCCCAAATGCACACCTCTCAGATATATGCATTCGATGTAGCCAGCGCACCTCTGTAGAACTGAAACCGTATAGTCTAGTGGTTGCACACACCATCGACATGAAGAAAGGTCGGTGTGACATACCAGTGGTACGGATGAGGTGCTTTAGGTACACCATAGATGCGAAAGGCTACCGCCAGCTATACCCCCTAGGAGTCAGCACGGTAAGAGAAAGAGGAGTTTAACCCTTTTCATTTCCACAGGCTCGTATTCACTAGGCATGAAACAGAAGCAAACAGGCCAAAATGGGTACTTACTATCTAAACTTTTAAACACCAAATGTTTTGTTTTGTTATGGTGTGCCCAAATGAATACAACCCAGTTTAAGGCTAACCTTCCCCCTTCATTTGTTATTTTATTAGCCAACCTCCATGTCTCTACTGTACATAGCCTATCCTCGAATGCATGTTTTATTCTGTAGTAACCTGACTAAAGGTCAGCACAGCTGATCTGATTGCCCCTGTGACAGTATGCTGAGGCAGGTATTGTTTACATCTCTGGCTTTACACATGGGGCTCTGGTATTACACCCGTCTCACCCATCCCTCATTCTCCTTGTCTCTTTCCACAGGTGAGGAAAGTAAAGCACGAGACAGCGACAGTGCTCCGAGCCGTGCCCCTTCCCAGTCTCTCTCCTGGCCTGCCCTATGTGAGGCCCCTGGTCCTACCCGTTCCCCTGGCTCCGGAGGTGAGGAGCCCCAGCTCTGAGAGAATGGAGCTGACCCCACCGGGGGCCCCACAGGAACCTCAGGGACCAGCCACGGACGCCTGGGACGTCAGCGCGGTCAAGACCACGGAGGTCCTGAACAGGTCAGTGTGTAGTGTAGTAACAGACAGTTATTTTGGGGCCGTATGGTGGAAAGTTACAAATAGGTAGTCTTTAACATGTTAGTAGTTCATGATGTTTGTATTCATTCAGGAGCACAATAGCATGTCTGGGATTTTAAAAATTCCACGAACTTGGAAAGAGGTTATATTAGGTAGCTGATTCTTTTTATTAAATGCATAATAAGATGCTACGAATGCCGACAAATGTATGTAAAACGCTTATTTTTAATAATAAAACAAACTCTTTAGTATTTTTACCTCTGTGTTCCAATGCATATGGGCTTGGTGGTTCAGTAGTCCATGTAGCACCTCTTCCCTGAATAATTAAAGCTTGCCTCATAGCAGAGAAGTAACACAGCTTGCGGGTCCTGGATGTCAGCCAAGACTTCTGAAGTATAGCCTAGTTTGCTAACACAGCTTGCGGGTCCTGGATGTCGGCCAAGACTTCTGAAGTATAGCCTAGTTTGCTAACACAGCTTGCAGGTCCTGGATGTCAGCCAAGACTTCTGAAGTATAGCCTAGTTTGCTAACACAGCTTGCGGGTCCTGGATGTCGGCCAAGACTTCTGAAGTATAGCCTAGTTTGCTAACACAGCTTGCAGGTCCTGGATGTCAGCCAAGACTTCTGAAGTATAGCCTAGTTTGCTAACACAGCTTGCAGGTCCTGGATGTCAGCCAAGACTTCTGAAGTATAGCCTAGCTTGCTAAAACAGGTTTTATGATTTTATGGGAGTCACTTAAAAGTGTATCAATCTATCTGCACACATTTTAGTAAACATTGAGTTACACATTATTACAATACATACATGCACTATTACATCAAATGTTGGATGTCTGACAATTTTCTCCAGCTCAATGAGAAGAAATCCAATGTTATTTTATTTGGCCCCCGCCTTGCTAGAACCCAGATTCTAGCAATCATGTTTAAGGCTCGGTTTAGCCCCGTCCTATATCTCTGATCCTTTATCTCTCTACGAGCCAGGACGCAGCCTGAGATCCTGTATATCTCTGATCCTTTATCTCTCTACGAGCCAGGACGCAGCCTGAGATCCTGTATATCTCTGATCCTTTATCTCTCTACGAGCCAGGACGCAGCCTGAGATCCTGTATATCTCTGATCCTTTATCTCTCTACGAGCCAGGACGCAGCCTGAGATCCTGTAGCCTATCCTCTGATCCTTTATCTCTACTATCTCTGATCCTTTATCTCGAGCCTGAGATCCTGTATATCTCTGATCCTTTATCTCTACGAGCGCGCAGCCTGAGATCCTGTATATCTCTGATCCTTTATCTCCCTACGAGCCAGGACGCAGCCTGAGATCCTCTATATCTCTGATCCTTTATCTCTCTACGAGCCATCTCTCTACGAGCCAGGACGCAGCCTGAGATCCTGTATATCTCTGATCCTTTATCTCCCTACGAGCCAGGACGCAGCCTGAGATCCTGTATATCTCTGATCCTTTATCTCCCTACGAGCCAGGACGCAGCCTGAGATCCTCTATATCTCTGATCCTTTATCTCCCTACGAGCCAGGACGCAGCCTGAGATCCTGTATATCTCTGATCCTTTATCTCCCTACGAGCCAGGACGCAGCCTGAGATCCTGTATATCTCTGATCCTTTATCTCCCTACGAGCCAGGACGCAGCCTGAGATCTCTATATCTCTGATCCTTTATCTCCCTACGAGCCAGGACGCAGCCTGAGATCCTGAGATCCTTTATCTCTACGTCCTGTATATCTCTGATCCTTTATCTCTCTACGAGCCAGGACGCAGCCTGAGATCCTGTATATCTCTGATCCTTTATCTCTCTACGAGCCAGGACGCAGCCTGAGATCCTGTATATCTCTGATCCTTTATCTCTCTACGAGCCAGGACGCAGCCTGAGATCCTGTATATCTCTGATCCTTTATCTCTCTACGAGCCAGGACGCAGCCTGAGATCCTGTATATCTCTGATCCTTTATCTCCCTACGAGCCAGGACGCAGCCTGAGATCCTCTATATCTCTGATCCTTTATCTCCCTACGAGCCAGGACGCAGCCTGAGATCCTCTATATCTCTGATCCTTTATCTCCCTACGAGCCAGGACGCAGCCTGAGATCCTCTATATCTCTGATCCTTTATCTCCCTACGAGCCAGGACGCAGCCTGAGATCCTCTATATCTCTGATCCTTTATCTCTCTACGAGCCAGGACGCAGCCTGAGATCCTCTGGCAGGGACCTGTTGACCATTCCAAAGTCTTGGTTGAAAACAAAAGGAGACCAAACATTTTCCATTAGGGACCCTAGACTTTGGGAGGGTCTGCCAGACGAGATCAAGCTTGCGGATTCAGTGCCTCTTTTTAAATCCCTGCTGAAGACACAGTTTTATAAAGATGCTTTTAATGTATGATTTTGAATGTGTGATTGAAATTAGCTTGTTTCGTTCACCTTCCTCCTGTCTTTGTTTATTTTCTAGTACCTTTATTTTATGATGAGAAACACTTTGTTACTTGTATTGAAAAGCGCTATAGAAATAGTTATTATTATTTTCAGTATGTAATAGTACAGTATGAGTTTAGAGGTCCATCCTAGTAACCCTGTGTAATAACACAGTACGAGAGACTAGTTGTAAATATCTTATGACCCCTGTTTGCGTTGGTGAGACGTTCCCATCATTGTAGGGTGACTGTGCGGAGCTCAGAACAGCCAGCTGCCATTTGGGATCTAAAAAGCCGGGAGCCGATCTTGGTCGCAAGGCTCCTGTGGCATCCCAATGGCATCTAAACATATTTATTATAAGTTGGCTGAAACTGGACACTGTCTGGATCAAGTGTCCCCAGTCTGGGAATAGCATGTCTGCAAAATAACATGTACAGCTGTGTTGGTTGGTTGTTGAGGCCTCCTTAGGGTTGATGTTAGCATTAGCCTAGTGCTAGCTAGCACACCCAGTGTTCAGTTGCTCTTAAACAAGATAGCCTTGTCCTCAGTGCATGGCATGCAGTCACTATGATGTAAGAGTTAAGATGGCGCTTTTGTCTGTGGAGGGCTTAGTCAATCAATCAATCAATCAAACAATAAGCTTCCTGCAGGTAGTTGTTAATGGAAAAGACAAAATATTGGCCTGGTCATATTGGGCATGCATAAAATCATGTTTGTTTTAATAGGAATTGCTTATTTAACCTTTTATTTAACTAGGCAAGTCAGTTAAGAACCAATTCTTATTTACAATGACGGCCACACCCTACCCCGGCCACACCCACACCCTACCCCGGCCACACCCTACCCCGGCCACACCCACACCCTACCCCGGCCACACCCTAAGCCGGACGACGCTGGGACAATTGTTCGCCTCCCTATGGGACTCCCAATCACGGCCGTTTGCGATACAGCCTGGAATCCACCCAGGGTCTGTAGTGATGCCTTTAACACTGAGATGCAGTGCCACTCAGGAGCCCAAATATATATGTATTCAATGTTTATTCACAATTAATAAATGGCTCAGTGGAAACTGGTAACTGCTGAATACAGGCTTCATGTTGTGTGGTGTTACTTGGAAGAGGACCTCTGACACAGGGCTTGTAAGAAATACATGTTCTCACTAGATATTCAATACTAAGTATCAGCTAGGAAAATGAAAGCAGAGCTCATCTCGCAGGAGCAAATAGAACATGTATGCTAAGCAAACAAAATAGTAGGAACAAGCTAACGGATGCTAAACTGAACCGATACGAGGCTGTGTTACAGCTTGTGTAGTACAGCTCTCTAGTAGTTGATCTGGACACGTGTGCATTCACGCAAACACACACACATACAGTATAAATGCATATGTGGAAGTGGTGGACTTTGCAGTATTTTTTGTATTGTTTACTGCCTTTAAATAGATAAGATAACAGCGTCTAAAAATACCTTCAGGTAAAGCGTGAAACTGTCTTTGAAAACATGCATTAGGAGTGCCTGGCCATACCCCCCAATACTCCTTCATTAATAGAGGAAGTGTATATACAGTTGAAGTCGGAAGTTTACATAGACCTTAGCCAAATACATTTAAACTCCATTTTTCACAATTCCTGACTTTTATTCCTAGTAGAAATTCCCTGTCTTAGGTCAGTTAGGATCACCACTTTATTTTAAAAATGTGAAATGTCAGAATAATAGTAGAGAGAATGATTTACTTCAGCTTTTATTTCGTTCAACACATTCCCAGTGGGTCAGAAGTTTACACACTCAATTAGCATTTGGTAGCATTGCCTTTAAATTGTTTAACTTGGGTCAAACATTTCGAGTAGCCTTGCACAAGCTTCCCACAATAAGTTGGGTGAATTTTAGCTCATTCCTCCTGACAGAGCTGGTGTAACCGCGTCAGGTTTGTAGGCCTCCTTGCTTGCACACGCTTTTTCAGTTCTGCCCACAAATTTTCTATAGGATTGAGGTCAGGGCTTTGTGATGGCCACTCTAATACCTTGACTTTGTTGTCCTGGTGTTCTTCGGCTTACAAGCCTCCCCTTTTTCCTCCAAACATAACGATGGTTATTATGGCCAAACAGTTTTATTTTTGTTTCATCAGACCAGAGGACATTCCTCCAAAAAGTATGATTGCAAACTGTAGTCTGGCTTTTTTATGGCGGTTTTGGAGTTTCTTTTGGGCTTCTTTCTTGCTGAGCGGCCTTTCAGTTTATGTCAATATAGGACTCGTTTTACTGTGGATATAGATACTTTTGCACCGGTTTCCTCCAGCATCTTCACAAGGTCCTTTGCCGTTGTTCTGGGATTGATTTGCATTTTTCGCACACCGAGGTATGTTCATCTCTAGGAGACAGAGCGCATCTCCTTCCTGAGCGGTATTACGGCTGCGTGGTCCCATGGTGTTTATACTTGCTTGCTATTGTTTGTGCAGATGAACGTGGTACCTTCAGGCATTTGGAAATTGCTCCCAAGGATGAACCAGACTTGTGGAGGTCTACAAATGTTTTTTCTGAGGTCTTGGCTGATTTCTTTTGATTTTCCCATGATGTCAAGCAAAGAGGCACTGAGGTTGAAGGTAGGCCTTGAAATACATCCACAGGTACACCTCCAATTGACTCAAATTATGTCAATTAGCCTATCAGAAGCTTCTAAAGCCATGACATCATTTTCTGGAATTTTTCAAGCTGTTTAAAGGCACAGTCAAATTAAAATCAAATCAAATGTATTTATATAGCCCTTCGTACATCAGCTGATATCTCAAAGTGCTGTACAGAAACCCAGCTAAAACCCCAAACAGCAAGCAATGCAGGTGTAGAAGCACCGTGGCTAGGAAAAACTCCCTAGAAAGACCAAAACCTAGAGAGGAACCAGGCTATGAGGGGTGGCCAATCCTCTTCTGGCTGTGCTGGGTGGAGATTATAACAGAACATGGCCAAGATGTTCAAATGTTCATAAATGACCAGCATGGTCAAATAATAATAATCACAGTAGTTGTCGAGGGTGCAGCACCTCAGGAGTAAATGTCAGTTGGCTTTTTATAGCCGATCATTAAGGGTATCTCTACCACTTCTGCTCTCTTTAGAGAGTTGAAAACAGCAGGTCTGGGACAGGTAGCACGGTAGTGTAAAACTAACAGGTCTGTGAGAGCCGGAATTCTTACTGGTTGGTAGGTGATCAAATACTTATGTCATGCAATAAAATGCAAATTAATTACTTAAAAATCATACAATGTGATTTTCTGGATTTTTGTCTCTAGATTCTGTCTCTCACAGTTGAAGTGTACCTATGATAAAAATGACAGACCTCTACATGCTTTGTAAGTAGAAAAACCTACAACATCGGCAGTGTATCAAATACTTGTTCTCCCCACTGTAAGTGTCTGTCAACTTCCGACTTCAACTGTACAGTGTGTTTGTTTGTTTTGTATCAACAAGACACAACTTTAGTCAAATGTTTGACAGATAATCTATGACAAATCAACACTATTCCTTTTTAGGTTGTAAAATGGGACTTTCTACAGGGCTTTTTTACTATTATTATTTATTATTTCAATGTTATTGTTAAAGGACAGTAGTTGCCATATTATTATTGGTACTAAGTATTGTTTGTTTTAGTTCATTTTCATTTGGACACTCTTGAAGATGACATTGTGCATCTAAAGAGATTTTCATCTAAATAAATGTCAAATAAATATCATTACCTAATTATCCCTAGCAATAGCAACAGGTGCTTTCCCATTGAGTGGCAACAGCTTTCCTCGTCATGCACTTCATAGGGACAGTAAATCTATCGGAGGCTTAAAGGATTATACCTTAAAAATACCCTAGTCTGGGGTATCGGATGGCCGATTTGGGGATCGTGTGACAGGGAGACCCTCGTAGCCTTTATAAGCAACCCTGTCTCTTGTTGGGATGCTAATAGGCTAGTAGCTATGCTAATAGCTGACTGGTACAGTGTTGCTATTGCTGCTGTCACATGATGTGACGGACCTTTTAGCTAAAGTTCAGCAGACTGGTATAGCTAGCGAAGGATTGCCAGACCTATTTGGAAACGCATACGTTACTGCCTAGGTACCCAAAGCCTACTAGTTGCCTCATGTTTTCAGTGGAGTATATGATGTACAACTGTATAAAAATACTGTATATAAATACATGTGCAATTAATCTGCCCTTACTTTCCATAGGTATGTGTCAGGCTAGTATCTGTGTCAGTACAGCATCCAGCACTAAGCAGGAACAAACTGGATTAAACTGGATTTCAACTGAGAGATGGGTAGAATGCTAGTGGTGTTGAACTGCATTTTGTTCAATCTTGAGCTGTGAGATCTAGGCCATTGGAAGATACGTACTTAGGTTATCAGTTGAGATTTCTCTGGGGTCAAATTGTAACCCCTGGGCTAGAATATCTCCTATTGGCCCCTCTACTTCTGTTCTTCATCCTTCTATGCTAGTCTTTATCAGATCTCCCCTTTAAAAAACAACTACAATTACACATTTTCCATCAATTGATTCAGATGATTAGTCTGCACTTCACTGTGCTACGTTTTCCACCTGTCAGCTTAGATGACCGGCATATAAGCAGGATTTGAGCCATGAATAAGGGCTTCACTTTACATGTCGGCCTCTCACCGGTTTGGAAAATACCAGTTTGCCGGTGGCACTGCTATGCAAACTCCACATGTGTATGTTTAACATTGTACCTGCCTGCGTTTCTACAAACCGGGCCACACACACACACTCTCATTGAGAGTAGACTACAGTGGGTTTCCTAGGATATGACATAGAGGTATTGCATCATCATCAGAGAACACTAGGATACTACGTAGAGGTATTGCATCATCATCATCAGAGAACACTAGGATACTACATAGAGGTATTGCATCATCATCATCAGAGATCACTAGGATACTACATAGAGGTATTGCATCATCAGAGATCAACTCGTTGTAACACTAGGAGACTGTGAAGAAATGTTTGCCCACTCTCTGTGCACGGTTTAGACATTGATCCTGTCTAGCAACCGGGATAGATGCTTCATCATTACAAAGGCTCCTATCAATTCATCCTCATGTCTCAAATCAGAAGCACAAGACAGCATAGTAAAGGCATGTGAACCCCCCACCCCTAGTTGGCTCTGGGATTGAAAAAAAGCCACCTTTCAGTTACTGGCTCAATGTTCTTAACTGCTAGGCTACCTATCACATCACGTAGGCACTCATAGGGTCTCTTCTAGATACAGGCTACATGCACATGCTGGTTGTTGTATGTAGTTGCCATTGTTCACTGACTTGTGACCCATTATCTTTCTTAGAAAGAAATCCATTGAAAGCGGGTGTGTGTGTGGGGGGGTGTAACGGTCTGGTGTGAGTGTCAGACACTCTGGGGAGATTATTGTTGGCCAACAGGGAGCCTCATCCAACAAGTCTACATTGGATTTAAGGAGGGAAAACCCTAGTAGCTGGCACCTGTTCTGTCCTCAACCACTCTAACCTACAGGATACTCCTACAATGGTCCCCATCTGCAGAAAAAGAGAGAAGATATCAATTCTGATTCAAACAGGTGTCATTGGCTCCTAAGCAGCCAATAGGAGAAGAGGGTCAGAGACTTGGCTCAAATGTTATTGGCTGCTGAACCGGCCTATAGGTTAGGAGGGGGTTCAGAAATGTATAGGAAGAGATGAGACTACAATGGCACTAGTCAAGAAGACGCTAGTTGCCGTGGTTTCTGCCATGTTTGACTTCCAAGTCTGTCATTGACCTTTAGAGAGCTAAAGGTCCATCTGTAGATGTGATGGCCATTTTCTGCTATTACAAGTAGGCTATCAGCTGGTGTTTTGGTGTTGACTAATGACCATTTACACTGAACAAAAATATGAACGCAACATGGAATGTTTTGGTCCCATGTTTCATGAGCTGATAAAATATCCTTGAAATTTGTCATATGCACAAAATGCTTATTTCTCTCCGATTTTGTGCACAAATTTGTTTACATCCCTTTTAGTGAGCATTTCTCCTTTGCGAAGATAATCCATCCGCCTGACAGGTGTGGCATATCAAGAAGCTGATTAAACAGCATGATCATTATAGACATGCACAATGCCACAGATGTCTCACACATGCATGTTGTCATGCTGACTGCAGGAATGTTCACCAGAGCTGTTGCCAGAGTATTCAATGTTAATTTCTCTACCATACACCATCTCCAACGTCATTTTAGAGAATTTGGCAGTACGTCCAACCGGCCTCACAATCGCAGACCACGTCTATCCACGCCAGCCCATCACATCAGCGTGTTTGGCATCATGTTGGTGAGCGGTTTGCTGATGTCAACACTGTGAACAGAGTGCCCCATGGTGGCGGTGGGGTTATAGTATGGGCAGACAAGCTACGGACAACAAACACGATTGCATTTTATCAATGGGAATTTGAATGCACAGAGATACGGTGACGAGAACCTGAGGCCCATTGTCATGTGCATTCATCTGCCACCATCACCTCATGTTTCAGCATGATAATGCACAGACCCATGTATCAAAGATCTGTACACAGTTCATGAAAGCTGAATTGCATACACACAAGACATGTCACTCATTGAGCATGTTTGGGATGCTCTGGATCGATGGGTATGACGGCGTGTTCCAATTCCCGCCAATATCCAACAACATTGCATAGCCATTGAAGAGGGTGGGACAACATTCCACAGGCCACAATCAACAGCCTGATCAACTCAATGTGAAGGAGATGTGTCGGGCTGCATGAGGCAAATGATGGTCACACCAGATACTGACTGGTTTTCTGATCCACGTCCCTACCTTTTTTTAAAGGTATCTGTGACCAACATAGTAATGGCCTAATTTATTTCAATGAACTGATTTCCTTATATGAACTGTAACTCAGTAAAATCGTTGAAATGATTGCATGTTGCGTTTTATATTTTTGTTCAGTGTAGCTTAGTAAGAGGAAGTCGCCATGTTCCTGCTGCCATGGTGATTTAACCCCGTTGACCTGGTTTATGGCCATAATGTCAACGTGAAGAGCTGAAACTGGTCAACCACAGTACAACTACAGGTCAAGGTCATTGGTACATCTCAACATAATGAATCTGGATGATCATATGAGCATATCACTGTGCTCTCGCCAGCTGTTCCCTTTCATTACTCTAGAATTATGCTAGAAATGCATTGAAAACTGATTTACTGGTTAAGAAGGAAAGCTGCCTACAAACCATATTGCTCATTCACAATTGGCTACTTTTCTCTCCAGAGTTCCAATATGTTCCCCCATTGCCCCTTTGGCAAAAATGTCGTAATCTCTGAAGCGTGATGGGTTTATGGTAGCATTCCCTTAACACCTTGGTCTATGGTGGAATGTACCGTCTGTAACTTGGGTTATGAGAGTGTACACCAATAGGGGCTCAAGTAGGTAACCGGTCCAAGCTTTTTAGGTTTGGTACACTGCAGGTTCTATTCTCCAAACATTCTAAGAATGGACCATGAAGCAGGCTATGGTTTATCGTCCTTATTAGTAGTGTGGAAGAGGCATTAGTAGTGTGGAAGAGGCATTAGTAGTGTGGAAGAGGCATTAGTAGTGTGGAAGAGGCATTAGTAGTGTGGAAGAGGCCTGGAGGGCGCAGAGGAGAAGGGGAGGAGGGCTGGAACACTGACCTCCAATCAGGAGAACGTATACTCCAGTAAGATCCTCCTTTTGGACATGGAGTCACCTGGACTGGAACCCAAACGGAATATGGCTCAGTTTCAACCAAAGTTTAGATTCCAGGCTAGTAGTCACATCCATATAATAATGCAAGGCTATGAACCTGAAATTAATTCTGTGAGCTTGAATATGACCAATGGGTCAAATGTGAAAATGGTAGTGTCAAACAAATTGATCCTGAAACCATTATTTAAACAACCTGGTCAATAGGGCACTATGGTAAAAATGTGTTGAGTTGAATGAAATAAAGATGATTTATTTGTCTACAAGATGGTGGAGGGTTGCCAGCCTGGCCAAGTTGTTTGCTAGTTTTCCGTCACCTCTGCGAGGATTAAGTCTCCTCAACAGAGCCACTTGTTATTCCTTAAGTAAGTTAGTGGGTAAGCAGGATTTCCGTTTGCAACAATTCGTGACAGCACACATTATTTTAATACGCTTGCCAGACTGGTTAACACGGCCTAAGTATAGGGAAACATTTCTCGGCTGGCTTCCACTAGCAATACGTACAAATTGTGAAATGCTGTTGTGAGGTGCTCTTGGTACCTTGATCCGGAAGGGGGATTTCATAGACTATGTACGTAGGTTGTATTAGAGGAGCTAAGGGAAGAAAAGAATCTCACATACACACACTCATTCAGAATTCTTCAAGATAGAGGCCAGATCATGTGATATGGTAAGCTTTTGAAGTTGAATGAACTTCGGCCCATTTCGGTTCTCGACAAACTGAAACCTAAATCCTCTGTTTTGAACTTGGTACGGTGTTCGGCCTTTACACCCCGGGCAGCTAAACCAGTGGTATGTTCTCCCCTCTCAGCCCTAGACGGTGACATACTCACACCCTCCTTACCGTTAGACTACTGGAGCTACTGCACGTACCCAAAAACACAGTCCAAATATATTCTCCATGGCCCATTTAACCACAATTCAGTCTTGTGTGTATTAGTGAGTCTATTGTTTATTTCAAAAGTGTCTAACCCTATTTACAACCCATGATTAGACATTATTAGCTGTTGTTTATTGGCACAATTGCCAACTTTCATGTACTGTACCCCATGGTTATGAGAAAAGGGCACTGGTGATTGAGGTTTGGCTTCCTTATGAAGGCAATGTAACCCTTTCCTTGGCAATATTTAGGCCTTTTTGCAGCAATTTTATACACTATGTTAATCACACATGCTTCTGTAGGCTACGTGATGTTTAGGGTAGTAAGGCCCTCGGCAGGTTAAAGTAATTTTCACGATATGTACATGTTAAGCAATCTCCACATTAAGAAGTTCCCGTTCTTGTTGCATCATTTCTGTCATGTGTAACTATTGGCCCAGGCCCCGCCAGAGCTATACCAGAGGAGGGCACACACGGCCCTTCAACTGTCGCTTTAATAATTCCCAGAGACAAGCTTTAACAAAACGTACTGAACTGACAGGAGCATTAGGTGGCTATTGTTCCAGAGACAAAAGGACATTCTGTCCCCTAAAAAAACCACTGAGGTGCAGAGAAAGGGAGGAAAAAAAGTGTGCTTCATATGTAATATTGCATCACTCTCACAGTGGCTAAAACCTAACTGTTTTTAGTTTTTTTTGTTTTTTGCATTTCAGCTCCCAAGAGGAAGACAGCAGACCCATATCTCCTTTCTACATAAGGTAGGTCCTGGTCTTGTTTTTGTCCTGAGAAAAGAGGTCGACAGGATGTTATTATGGAGATGTGGGGTCATGGGGCCTATCCGCTGCATTTCATGCCATCTCAATGCATTAACATAGGAAACAATAGGCCCACCAGAAAGAGGAGGGGAGGGAGGGGGCATGCTGTGCACATGCAAGCTGTCGTTGTTATGATGGTGGCAGTGTGAGCACGTGGTCTCTGGTCCAGCAAGACTTCCCGTAACGCTGTACAAACCAAAACATTTCCCTGATTTGTATAGTCGTGAGAAGAAAGGGATCTCTGTCAACCCTGAGGTTGAGACTGACACCTTTTTGTTTATTGTTATCATGCTGGTCATTCTGGATATTGACCTCTCCAACCGGCCTACACACTGTACTCCTGAAATTGTAATTGTACAATTTAACATCTCAAATGAGATCAATTGTCATACAGTACATCCCATTGTTTCATACATCTGGATATTGATGCATCACTGTATTGACAAAGTATCTGAAGAAATAGGTACATAGCTTCACAAATATATCATATAACAGAACATTTCATGTTACTACATCTATAGTGCGGAACCAGATTCCCAACATAGTTTGACAATCCACTTGATGGAAGTATTTACCAAAACATATACCCATCATGAACTGATGTCATACAGTGACATCAGACCAACATGGTTCTTAATGGAACCGGATCGTTCTGGTTTTGACACCTTGCCATACAGTGAGATCAGACGAACAAGGTTCTTAGTGGAATCTCTGGTTGAACCGGATCATTCTGCTCTGACACCTGATCTATGAGTCACCCTCCAGTCAGGCACCCCCCATGACATTTTATGGCATCACTTCCTGTTAACTTCCGGTTTGGCTGATACTGTAAACTCTAGTCACGTCAACTTTTACCGCCTTCACCAGGTACTTTGAGGCAAATTGAATGCAAGTGTACCTGCTGAACTCTATAGTAAGTTCCTAAGCCTTGGCACAGACCCTCATTCGGCCTTTTCTCCTTTGAAATGTACCCTAAACAGGTTTCATCCTTCACATATACCTAGTTATGTGTTCAAGACCGTGACCAGTAGCATACATCTGATATTTTCACAACGATTTCGCTCATCGATGGTGATGGCTCAGAGGCCATAATGTATATGATGATGAAGGATGCCAAACAGGGGTGGACTGGCCATCTGGCATTACGGGCAAATGCCAGATTGGCTGGTCCATTTTTAGCCCAGTGGGCCTGTCGGGGCCCTCAAGGGACAAATGGCTGGTTTCCGTTTCTGTACCATACTGGGTACGCACAAAACAATTTAGGCAACAGGGATCTTGACCCAGGAGGGGATTGAATGTCTCTGCTGTAACCAAGAAGCTTGATCTTGACATCTAGCAAGTTAGCAAACCAAATGTATAGCTGGAGCCCTGAGCTGGATATCATTTATTTGACACATCTTAGGTTTCTTGCAGTGGTATAGCACAGCCAGTATTTCCAAATACTCCGGTATATCGCCCAAGCCTAGTGTGGAGGCCTCGAGGATAAAAATGGGCCGGTATGGGGGTATCAAGTAAAAATATGGGCCGGTATGGGGGTATCACCCCTGATGCCAAAGACCTAAAAAGGAGAAACATATGACTGATGTTTACCACTACACAGCCTGTGTGTTAGAAATGCTAGGGTCATGCTTTCTAATAAGTCCATTTCTGTTCGCTTAATTTCAGTTTGTGACAAAACAAGTTGAACAATTTCCTTTGAATCCCTGTATGTTGGGCACGCACACACTGAGTTGGATGTGTCTCATTTAATGTTTGGTCTGTTTCAAGCCCCCTTTAGAGTGACTCTGGGAGTTTTTCCTCTACGTTTACTGCCTCTTTGTACCATCTAAACCACTGTGAAATATATACATTTTCCTTTATTTAACTAGGCAAATCAGTTAAGAGCAAATTCTTATTTTCAATGACTGCCTAGGAACAGTGGGTTAACTGCCTTGTTCAGGGTCAGAACGACCGATTTTTACCTTGTCAGCTCAGGGATTCGATCTTGCAACCTTTGGGTTACTAGTCCAACGCTCTAACCACTAGGCTACCTGCCACCCCACTGTGAAATATATTTTCCATAACCAAAAATATTGTACTTTCAGCTGATGTACAAAACCAAAAGTAAAACACGCAAAAACTAAACTTAAGCATGGGAAGCATAGAAATAGTGCACATAGAACATCTACCGCTTCTTAGACTTGCTTTCAATGATAATTATATATTACAGCTTTTAATGGACTGTTAGTACTTCTAGTGCCTCTGACCCACTCCTATAACATTTTTAGCATAGCGTTCTCACTCACTCACTCACTCACTCACTCACTCACTCACTCACTCACTCACTTGTTAACTAGAGTAAAAGTAACCTGGAGCGTCCCAAATGGCACCCTACTCCCTATATAGTGCACTACTTTTGACAAGGGCACTAATAAGGGAATTGGGTGTAGTTTGGGATGCAACCTTATAGCCTCACTGTCTAACCAGTTCATCTCCATAAAGACACGATGGAGCGCTCTGCCATGGAAGTAGATCCCCAGTAGGACATTTGTTGTGGTGCGTTGGTCACCATGACTACAGTATTGGAGCACAAATAGGTCTCCAATGATTGTAACCATGTTGATTATCTGACTCCAATTCCACCCTGTGGTTTGCTTTGAGTTATAATGATACCTACCCAAGGCCTAGTTATAATGATAGCTACTATTTCTATTTCTTCTTGTTGTTGGCTTGCCAGCTGATGAAAAAACTTTAAATGAACCTGAATGAATCATTACTTATCTAACATGAAATAAGTGTTTGATATCACAATGCTCTCAGTCCTGGATTTGGATCTCTCTCTTGTCTCTGTTTTAAGATGGAGGTTCTGGATCCTGAGTCACAGTCTCTTATTCTGTTGACAGTCAAGAGAACCGTGTGTGCTCCTCTTGCGGTAAGGGAAGGTCATGGCCAGGGGCCGACTGTTTGACAGTTCACGACCCACAGGGCATATTCATTGCACACCAAGCCTGCATCCGAAATGGCACCCTATTCCCTATCTAGTGCACTACTTTTGACCAGAGCCCTATGGGTCCTGGTCAAAAGTAGTGCACTAAATAGGGAATAGGGTGTCATTTGAGACGCTACCCAAGCCTCACCTCATTCCAGACTTGTTACATGTACGTGTCTAGAGTGGGCGGAAGGTTTTAATAGCTAAACTCAGTGGTACATATAATCCCTTTCCAGACAGTGATGTCATATCCTGGAATGGATTGGTAGCCTACCGGTACTTACCCCCCTTTTGCCCGCTGTTGTGCCCGGACAGAGGCTACTTGGCATGGGGTTGGCATTCCCAGTCTCCTGGTTGTTACACTAGACTAGAGACTTCACATTGGGAGGTTTAGGTTGCATGTAAACAGGCTAACGACTGCTGCCCTTGTTGCAGGATAAATATGGCACTGTCCAAAAGACACAACAGGAGACAGAATAGAATAGAACTGTATTGTCCATCTTGGAAGCGTTTGCATTATGAATAGGGTTAAATATTAAAGACCTGTCATAACATGCTTATTATGTACTTATTACCATATGTTTGATAAACACTAAGTCCTAACGATTCACCCCATCCCAAGGTAACTAGGATATCCAAATGATGTCTCCCTCTAATGGTGACCTTGACTTTATTCATTAAGGTTCCTTCCCTTGTCAAAAACATGTTTAAGCCATTGAAGGTGAGCATTTGCCCACTAAAGTCAGTTAAGATGCTGAACTGCAGTCAGGTCAAGACCCTGGTTAGGACGACGAACACTCACGTGAGCTTCCCTGAGACGGTTTCTGATAGTTTGTGCAGAAATTATTTTGGTTGTACAAACCCACAGTTTCATCAGCTGTCATCAAACCCACAGTTTCATCAGCTGTCCGGGTGGCTGGGGTCAGATGATCCCGCAGGTGAAGAAGCCGGATGTGGAGGTCCTGGACTGGCGTGGTTACGCCTGGTCTGCGTTTGAGGCCGGTTGGACGTATTGCCAAATTCTCTAAAACGCTAAAACAACGTAGGACGCGGCTTATGGTAGAGAAATTAACATTCAATTCTCTGGCAACAGCTCTGCTGGACATTTCTGCAGTCAGCATGCCAATTGCACACTCCCTCAAAAGTTTAAACATCTGCAGTGTTGTGTGACAATACTTTTTAGAGTGGCCTTTTATTGTCCCCAGCACAAGGTGCACCTGTGTAATAATCATGCTGTTTAATCAGCTTCTTGGTATGCTACACCTGTCAGGTGGATGGATTATCTTGGCAAAGGATAAGTGCTCACTAACAGGGATGTAAAGAAATTTGTGCACAAAATTTGAGAAATAAAGTTGTTGTGCGTATGGGAGATTTCTGGGATCTTTTATTTTGTCTTGTGAAACATTGGACTAACACTTTGCGTTTTATATTTTGGTTCAGTATATTTTGGTGTCAAAATGACCCATAGTACCTCGTGACATATGAAGTTATTTTTGTTTGTACAAGCACTTTGTGGCATCTGCTCATGTAAAAAGGGCTTTATAAATACATTTGATTGATTGATTTTAACCTTTCAAAATATTACGGTGTCCAACATCTTGGTGACACATTATGGGCCATAACATCTTGGTGACACATTAATACATGTTAGTTATTTTAACCCCTAGCATTTGGTACCAGATGTATATTTGGCTTTTCAACACTGACCGTGTCATCCATTTTAGTCAATTATTTTCGGGACATTGCGACATTTACCATTAACTCAGTTTTAAAATAAAACCTTTGGCTAGAACTGAACGAGAATAGAACATGCCAGACTAAAAAATGTGTTGATTGTACACATTTTGAAAAGTCATCAGAATTACCTCGTGATAATCAGATAAGCGACAAGCTTGGCTTCAATTAATCTCTTGTTTGATGTGACTGTTCATTGTTTTATGCTCTGTTTACACACTAACACCGTACACACACACTTTTCATCTATGTTCTAGAATCACTGTTTTAATCCCATGTAATTACTCTGATCTCTATTCCATCAGCTCTCTCATTTGTCCATCCTCACCTTGGCCACACACACATACACACACACACACACACACACGCTATCACTGTCAACACTGATGCTGATGGATGAGATGTAAGGAGAATATTGTGTATTGTTGGGTGCTCAGTACCCCCACACACAAGCTGAAGGAAGGAAGTCATGCTTGTGTGTATTTCTGTGAATTCCTCTGGTCTTTCCTGGTACTGTTGGAGCTCAAATAGCCTCCTATTGACATTGAAATGGATTGAGGAGTGTATTCTAGATTTGTATTAATAAGATGTAATATTCATATTTAGTAAGATACTGTATCTAGAGTATGGTGCCAAAAGCCATTAGTAATGACCTATATTCATGTTGTTGTTGAACTGAAAAATCACCTTGTACGCCTGGCCTCAATAGCTGTGCTGACACTGCATACTATCTCTTAAGGGAAGGGGGTAGTAGGCCATATCACTATCACCTGGTCTAGCAGACGCACTCACACAAACACACACACACCACACAAACTGACACACACAGACACGTCAGACGAGAGAGGAGCTGGTAATCTGCTGTCACTCACTGTATGTAAGGCCTGTCATGTCCTCTTCATTAGGTGTGTGTACGTGCTTGGGTTTGTGTGCACGTGCGTGTGTAACAATAGACTAATATTAAGGGGGAGACGTGCGATCACAGCTTACCGGTCACCATGGCAGCCAGCCACTTTGCTCCCAGAGGGCCTCCTTAGGAGCTGAATACGGCTGACGTTTTGACACACTCGCGCACACACACACACGGACACATGTACATACATAACACACACACCCTGGCTGCCTGTGGTCAGCTACAGAGCCTTGGGGCCTGTGAGGGCTGCCTGTGGTCAGCTACAGAGCCTTGGGGCCTGCGAGGGCTGCCTGTGGTCAGCTACAGAGCCTTGGGGCCTGTGAGGGCTGCCTGTGGTCAGCTACAGAGCCTTGGGACCTGTGAGGACTGCCTGTAGTCAGCTACAGAGCCTTGGGGCCTGTGAGTGCTGCCTGTGGTCAGCTACAGAGCCTTGGGGCCTGTGAGGACTGCCTGTGGTCAGCTACAGAGCCTTGGGGCCTGTGAGGACTGCCTGTGGTCAGCTACAGAGCCTTTGGGCCTGTGAGGACTGCCTGTGGTCAGCTACAGAGCCTTTGGGCCTGTGAGGACTGCCTGTTCAGACCAACTGTCTCTCTGCTGTCTTAAAACATGCTCTCTCTCTCTTTCTTTCTTTCTCTCACTCTCTTTCTCTCCTTTCTTTCTCTCTTTCTTTCTTCTTTCTTTCTTTCTTTCTTTCTCTCTTTCTTTCTTTCTCTCTCTTTCTTTCTTTCTCTCTCTCCACAGCAACCACCTCTCATCTGTCCGGTGTAGATCTGACCTGACTAAGTGAGTACACTGCCATTCTATATTATATACTCAGTACGATGAACAGTTCCAGGAGGACATAGTGGTGACCATGCAACATAGTTATATTATATACTCACTACAATGAACAGTTCCAGGAGGACATAGTGGTGACCATGCAACATAGTTATATTATATACTCACTACAATGAACAGTTCCAGGAGGACATAGTGGTGACCATGCAGCATAGTTGTATTATATACTCACTACGATGAACAGTTCCAGGAGGACATAGTGGTGACCATGCAGCATAGTTTCCAGGAGGACATAGTGGTGACCATGCAGCATAATTATACTCACTACGATGAACAGTTCCAGGAGGACATAGTGGTGACCATGCAGCATAGTTATATTATATACTCACTACGATGAACAGTTCCAGGAGGACATAGTGGTGACCATGCAGCATAGTTATATTATATACTCACTACGTTCCAGGAGGACATAGTGGTGACCATGCAGCATAGTTATATTATATACAGTTCAGGAGGACATAGTGGTGACGATGAACAGTTCCAGGAGGACATAGTGGTGACCATGCAGCATACTTATACTCACTACGATGAACAGTTCCAGGAGGACATAGTGGTGACCATGCAGCATAGTTATATTATATACTCACTACGATGAACAGTTCCAGGAGGACATAGTGGTGACCATGCAGCATAGTTATATTATATACTCACTACGATGAACAGTTCCAGGAGGACATAGTGGTGACCATGCAGCATAGTTATTTCAGTCGTTTCAATGACAGCTGCGGAAGAAGCTTTGTCTGGTGCATATCGTATTTCTCAATAACATCCTTTCTCCCTCTGCTCTCTCTCGCCATCTCTCTCTCTAGTGTTCTGGAGAGGACCATCAGGTCGGCAGTGGAGCAGCATCTCTTCGATGTGCACATGTGCGGAGGAGGTCAAAGTACGACGGAGGATTCCGAGTGGACCGGTTGCTCCTCGTCGCCCGTGGTAACCCCGACGGCACGGCAGAGACGTCGGCACCAGAGGGAGCAGGAAGAGGCTCAGAGACATCGGGACAGGAGCAGGTATGGACCATAGAATGAATCCTTAGATAGGACATTTGTCTCACCCAATTGGTGTAGGATCTGCCTTTACTGTTGTTGATTGGTATATTTGGTCAATGGCATCCTTTGTTTGTGAGTTGTTACGAACGGAGTGACATTCTCAGAGTTCTAGGCATCAACAATGGCAGTTTCCACCATTGGATTGACCAATATCACTGGGAGACTTATTATGATCCGATGTCAATTCTAGTAATTCTAACTCTATGCTTCCAATGGCCTCGCCTCTAGTGGTCATGTCCATTGGGGTTATAATGGAGTCTGGGGTCCTTGTGATACCAAGCTAATCTTTGTTGATAGAGACCTGATGGAGCCTGGAGAAGCAGTGAAAACATGGATTAGCGGACTACATTAGTGCAGCCACCCACCATACAACGTCAATAAGACAAGTCCACTGTACTCTGTAAATAGAATTAGCGCACATTCTAAACATGGCGTTAGCCTGGGTACAAGGTATAAGTACGATGACCTTGTCATTTGGAACCCAAGCCGCTTTGTTACAGAGAGAGAAAGGGAGAAAGTCAGTTTGATTCCTCCTCTTCTTTCCTTTCTCTCCATTTGAAAACAGATCCTCGTCTCTGGGGGAAGGAGACATCAACAAGGAGAACATCCCAGCGGCCGGCAGCGTTAGCAGAACTATCAGCTGTGGCATCAGCGTGGGTGAGGAAGGAGTCAGGAGGGACTACCAGACTAGCCAGGGAGGGGTCCACCACGAGGGCCCCAGACCCAGGAAGCCTAAACACTGCCACCAGAGCCCCACGCTTGGCCAGCTTAGTGACAACCAGGACCCCCACGCGGTAAGTCACTCTCTCTCCTCCTCTCTTTCTGTCTCTCTGTCTCTCTCGCTCCTTCTCATTGCAGATGTGTGTCTATTGTTGCCATGTCATGCAGGTCCCTTGTTGAATTCAGGTGGAGGTCAAACATTCAAAACAGCACATCTAAGACAATTACTTCCTGTTTACCAAATCTCTGAAGCAAACTTGTTTGCTTACTTTGGTGCACGCTCATCATTTATTTTCATAGTGTCATGTTTAATACTCCCAAAGAGCAACCTGACCCTTTAAGTTCCCTAGCCCCTGGTTCTCATAATCCTCCCTCTTCTTCTCCCACAAAACATTGTGATGCAGACAAGGTCTACGCCACTGTGGTGTTTTTCACTTCGCTGGTGTGACGTCTGGCTTACCACCAACCCCTGTCTACTCTTAATGGCTGCTATGAGTCACTGCTGGGTAATTGGTGATGTTTCACAAGAACTACTAAATCGGGGACAGCAGAGAGATTGAGGTAGATAGAGAACATTGGCATAAACATCAGCATAGCCGCCAATGGCTGGATTCCTAATGAATCTTACATAGGCTTAAGAGGCGCGTGATAGGCCAGGCAGCGTGCTCTAGCGCTTCCCTAAATGCGAGGCAACCTCCCTCCCTGGAACACTCTAAATTGCAGGGCAGCGCGTTAACAAGGTTGACTGAGGTTCAATTAGCATTTGCTTTTGAAGAAGAGGAAGGAACACATGTACTGTGTTGTTGTGTAGCAAGGGCTTGTTGTCGTTCAGGGTTCGAGACCGTCATGTTCAGAACAGTGTTTTGTTTCGGAGTTAAGGTAATTACTGCTGACCTCAGTGACGTTGTCTATGTGTGCAAAATAAATGCATAGCAAAATAAGAAAACATACCATTTCAGGTGTGTCGCAATATGATATTGGACTCTTGGAAGGCTGAATTTGATATTCAAAATGTAGGCCCTCACGGCATATTTTAGTTTCCTATTTAATTGTCTCATTATGCTGGAAGGTATGGGATTGTCTACCTCAAGTCATTACATCATTGTCTCAGAAATATGCTTCCAAACTGCTGGCGGACTAAACCAGGTTCCACAGTATTTTAATATTGCTAATTGAGATGCAGCCTTGGTATGTATCAAATGCAGCAGAGAATCCTTTGTCAGCAAACAGTTGCCTGCCAACAGCTTAAAGGGTAGTAAGTCATGCCCCGTGGCTCATCACCAATGATACGGCCCTTAATACAGAGAGCGTATCTTAGTTCAAAGTCACGGAGACTTTGGGCGGTGCTGGAATAGGCTCAGGCCCCAGTAATATGGGCTACAGGGCCGATCTGCTGTCTTCACTGCATTAACTCTTAAGTAGTCGCGGCACTTCCTCATCTAGGAATATAAGTTGATCGATTATTTACGTCGACAGACACACTCGTCTCATCAATATCCCAGGCTAATGTATAGCCTAGCTCGGCTGAAGCGTGTGTCTTATCCCAGGGACGAAAATAGATTCCACGGCTTCACGTAAAAAAAAAAAAACACTTTGAGGGACAGACAGGGTATAGCTAGACCTTTAGGGGCTTTTCCATGCCATCTCAACCAATCAGTGTATTTCTTTTTACATCAGCAGATGTCACAAAGTGCTCATACAGAAACCCAGTCTAAAGACCCAAAGATTGAGCAATGCAGATGTAGAAGCACGGTAGCTAGGAAAAACTCCCTAGAAAGGCATGAACCTAGGAAGAAACCTAGAGAGGAACCAGGCTCGGAGGGGTGGCCAGTCCTCTTCTGACTGTGCCGGGTTAAGATTACACACCTGTGTTATGTAAGAGATGAGAAGACACCTGAAATCCTGGCATACATACTGTAGTGGCGATGTCTTGACCTTGGCTGGCAGGACAGGGGTGTTAGGAGTGACTGACAGAGGGGGTTGACTGATGTAACAGGAGGGTAGCTATTGTAACAGACCTGGGCTCAAATAGTATTTATTTTCTCACAAATACTGCTAGACGGTCGGGGTTTGCACTTTTGGGACGGTTCTATTACTTTTGTTGCTCCAAACAAGCTCAATCAAGTGCACCGAATCTACTTTAACAAAAACAAATAACATTGGAACCCACATCTGGTAGGCACTCTAGCAGAGCGTGCCCAAAGCCCATGGGGAGTCATTAAGGCCCTACAAAGCCTCCCAGAGGGTTAGTCCCGGAGGTGTCATAGTGTACAGAACACCACAGCCCCATAGAACAGTACACGCTGTACACTACATCCCCTCGTTAGTTGGTGTGACCCACCCCACTCCACCACCTGTTCTGGAACCTGTTTCTATAACCAACTGGTGATTTGACTTGTTTTTAAATAGATACTTATGAGTAATGTGATATAAATGTTTTGCTAGATTTGATATGTGTTTTATTTATCTAATGGCCAAGGCAAACAGAGTAACAAATCCTGTGTAATTGTGTAAACCGGGTCTCGGCACACAGTTTATGTCAAATGTTCTCCAAACATAATTTCCCTGAAATACATTTTTTGCTCCAGACATAGATGTCTGATGGAAGCATATCAGGATCAGCGTTGCACATTGATGCATACCGTTAATCTCCATTAGGGAGAGAGTAATAAAATGTTATGTATTCTATTTTCTACAGCTAAAAGAATGCATATCAAGAGTACATGACGAAGCCGGGACAAACAACATGGAGTCATCAGACAACCGGTAAGCATTGTGACATTTGAACCCCCTTTAACATGCTTGTAACTACTACTGACCATTTTTCACCTGTTAATTTAGATAGCAAAGTTCTCCAACAGAAGTATCTCATACCGACCATTTTCACTACTTAATCTAGATACTAAGGCAGTGTTTCTCAAACTCGGTCCTCGGGACCCCAAGAGGGGCACATTTTAGATTTGCCCGAGCACTACACAGCTGATTAAGATAATCAACTGACCGTCGGCTGTGTAGTGCTCGGGTTAAAAAACTAAACGTGCACCTCTTGGGGTCCCGAGGACAGAGTTTGGGAAACACTGTACTAAGGTAATGTGACACCGTTATTTAAAGAAGGATTGTTGTGTTGCTAAGGCTCTGACGGACTCTCTGAGGCCTGGTCCCATTGTGTCACAGCACCTGTCTTTATCGGGCAACATTTATTTAACAAAGTTTTTAATCTGATAGACTTGAGAGAATGCCGCTGACATTGGGGAGTTAGGGGGCGAGAGAGCCTTCCTAAACTCAACTCGGCACGCTGTTCTACGGGCTCCTGGCTGGGTGGAAAGCACCCGTGTCCTTGCTAGGGTGTGATTCTCACATGAGGAAAGGTGACGCAACATGTCTATGTTTTCACCCCTTTATCAGAAATGACAGTCAAAGAAAGGACCCCAGTCTTCTGACTCCTTCATGGGTGAGTTGAGTGTCTCTCTCTCTCTATTCTCTCACACTCTCTCTCTATTCTCTCTCTCTCTCTCTCTCCTCTCTTTCTCTGTCTCTCTCTTTATTCTCTCTCTTACACTCCTCTCTCTTCTCCCTCTCCTATCTCCTCTCTCTTCCTCTTTCACTGAAATTCCCTGCATGTACATGCTAGATCTCCTAGGCTTCCTGTGTTCACACTGCTTGCGGAAGATAGGGCCAGAGTCTCTCAGTAGACTAGGTGATTGTTTGGGAGTGTAGGGGTCTGGGGGAATAGGAGGGGTCTGGGGGAACATCTATAGTTTGTTACTGACCAATGAACAACTGGAGCAGATAAATGGGATACTATTTTGGTCCACTCACTGCAATGTGGAACTACCACATCTCTGCTAGTCAAAATGTTGCAGCCAAACATCTTCTCTTTAGGGGAAAAGCAAACATCCCTTGGAGAGATTGACAGCTAAGCAATAATTAATCACTACTATTGACACAATATGGAAAGAAGTAGAAAATAAACCAAAACAAAGTTTGAGCTTTTCCTTGAATGAAAATCGACCACACAAAAAAATGACTTATCCACACATCTTGATGGGAAATGCTGTGAACGTTTTCCACTGCAGCTCTGTATCACTTCAGAATGTGAAGCACTGTGTAGCTATTCAGAACAGCAGCAGCTGAAGCTATTTAGCATAGTTGCTAAGGTGGTATACAGATGGAAACAGTCCTATGTAATCTACTGGTCCATCTGCTTTCTAGTACAGTAGGCTAATCTGTTACACTTAATGTGACTCTACAACAGAACTGTACACACACACACACACAGTCCAGATGGGTCTTAGTGACACAATTCTCTGTCTCCACCTCCTCCACATTCACCACCTCAGAACAAGCTGCACCCACTGAGATGCAGTCTGTGCCTGGCATGGTGGCACAGCGTCATTGTGCCAATCTCTCTGCTGGTTGTTGGTGTCAGATCAGAGGTGGTGGCATGAGGGATCCCAGCACCTAGTGACATCAGAGCGTACTACTGACAGCAGGTCCAATTAGTGTACTAAGTAGATTAGTGCTCTTGATCAGTCTACTAAGACAGAGGCTGTGTTCCCTAGGGGCGCTGGTCAACAGTAGTGAACTATGAAAGGAATTTGGGATGCAGCCAAAGGCAGATGGATGTCTTGACTAGATGTGTTGTTTTAAAGCATATTTTTAACGGTATTGTTGAAGCTCAGTTTTCTGTTGTCTGTTTAAACTGTAACTAAAGTTTACTGTTCTTCATAACAAAGACAGCCTTCTAGTGTTTCAGTCATTTGTTCTTCATAACAAAGACAGCCTTCTAGTGTTTCAGTCATTTGTTCTTCATAACAAAGACAGCCTTTTAGTGTTTCAGTCATTTGTTCTTCATAACAAAGACAGCCTTCTAGTGTTTCAGTCATTTGTTCTTCATAACAAAGGCAGCCTTCTAGTGTTTCAGTCATTTGTTCTTCATAACAAAGGCAGCCTTCTAGTGTTTCAGTCATTTGTTCTTCATAACAAAGGCAGCCTTTTAGTGTTTCAGTCGTTTGTTCTTCATAACAAAGACAGCCTTCTAGTGTTTCAGTCATTTGTTCTTCATAACAAAGGCAGCCTTCTAGTGTTTCAGTCATTTGTTCTTCATAACAAAGACAGCCTTCTAGTGTTTCAGTCATTTGTTCTTCATAACAAAGGCAGCCTTCTAGTGTTTCAGTCATTTGTTCTTCATAACAAAGGCAGCCTTCTAGTGTTTCAGTCTTTTGTTCTTCATAACAAAGGCAGCCTTCTAGTGTTTCAGTCATTTGTTCTTGATAACAAAGACAGCCTTCTAGTGTTTGTCATTTGTTATTCATAACAAAGACAGCCTTTTAGTGTTTCAGTCATTTGTGCGATGGAACGCTTCTTCGTCCGTATGTTGCTTGTTATCCTAGAAGCAACTCAAGTCAACGTGAAAGATGTGAGAAACATGTTAATTTGACCTGTTTGACTTTCACACCGTCATAAAACGTTTTTGGACGGAGTCTTTTACAGCCTTGGCCTCGGTCACCACACACTCTGAAGTGTATCAGTGTGTGGCATGCCTGAGCCTCTTTAACCTGATGACACCTAGAATGGCTTCTAGAGCCCACTGTTCCATCGTGTGTGTGTGACCACATTTTCAGCCCTGTCCCCAATACTTCACACACAGTCCAAGGCCAGTGGAGGTACAGGGAGTAAGGACTGGTTTAAGAGATTAAAGACTTCCACACATCAGTTATGGACCACTGAAACCAGTACAGATCAATGGGACCTGGAATGTAACTGTACAAACAAGTCTTTTGTCTTTATCTGTAATGCCTACAGTACTGTACTGCTTAGTACCCTGCCGCAAAAGACATTTCAACTGTCAAAGGGATCTTATTTGTTTGGATGAATGCTTGGACAGCATGTCAATTTGAGCAACCCCCTCCAAAAACAACAAAACATGACGCTTACTTGGTGGAGAGTCTGATTTCTTGCATCTATATAATATTGTGAAAATCTCAGGATTGTACTGTAGTAATAATGTATCACAAAAATGTGGGTGAAGTGGGTTATTGCTCGTGTGTGTGTGTGCGGGTTCTAGCGTACGTGTCACTTGTGGCTGTGTATCAAGCCTCCTCATCCAATGTGATGCTACCCTCCCAGACGAGCCCCTTCTCTCCACCCTGTCTGTGTCTGTCATTACCACCCCAGCCTCATCCTCCTAAATCCATCATGTGTTTGTGTGTCGCCTGTCTATAAAACCCCTAACACACAGATTAACAATGGAAAGAACACCCACTGTGGGACAAATCCAAGCCCAAAGCCCGAGCACAACATTGTGGAACGTTCAGATAGAAATATATTTAGTAGAACAGATATGTCTTTCACTGACATTTAGAGTAAAGGAATCATACTAGCTATATTTATTCATACAATTTCTATCTGCAATGCTGAATGCTAGTACCCTGGTCTCCCTCTGCATCACTCTACCCAGGGCGACTAGTGATGATGTAATGTGATCAGTAGTTGAGTTGTGCTAGGACAAAGGATTATAAGTGCAGTAGGTTATGTACAGTCAGTGTGGCAGTGATATTTACAGACAGGGTAGTGGTCACCATGGTTAAGCTGTTCTGTCTTCTAGTGAGTCTGGGTTAATCCTGAAATGATAGGGACTGTATACAGATGTTTATATTTCTGTTGTGTGTAGTATTTTCCAGAGACTTGTTGATAGAAACATTTGCTGAAAATGACTACTGTGATGGTACATTAATACTTTTTTATTTTTTTAAAGTAATACAGTGTTATACAGTACCAGTCAAACGTTTGGACACACCTACTCATTCAAGGGGTTTTCTTTATTTTTACTATTTTCTACATTGTAGAATAATAGTAAAGACATCAAAACTATGAAATTACACATATGGAATCATGTAGTAACCCAAAAAAAGTGTTAAACAAATAAAAATGTGTTTTATATTTGAAATTCTTCAAAGTAGCCACTCTTTGCCTTGAAGACAACTTTGCACACTCAAGGGTGGCTACTTTGAAGAATCTCAAATATAAACTATTACACTTTTTTGGTTACTACAGGATTCCAAATGTGTTATTTCCTAGTTTTGATGTCTTCACTATTATTCTACAATGTAGAAAGTAAAAATAAAGAACAAACCTGGAATGAATAGGTGTGTCCAAACTTTTGACTGCTACTATATATCATATCGTTTTTATTGTCATTCTTACAGCAATGTGATCATTAACCGCAATAAGGATGATGATTCATGTGACTGAAAGATTCAGTCAAACCTATCATTAGCTCGTCCATGTGTGAAACGTGATTTGATCACATTACATTTCTAGTCCTTTCTCTGCATAACCTCTAATGGGGGGGGCGATGCTTTGAAAGTATTTGATTAAATTGTCCTAATTTGCATGTCAATGACCCGTTTGGTGGTATCAAGGGGGACTAGTTTCAGTACCCGAAAGAGATCTGCATTGCAGAAATGACATGGGGTGGATTGTTGTGTAAGATGTAGTGTGCTTTGAAACAGTTGAAGGAAGAGAGGGCAAAGAACACATGTTTTGTAGCAGTGTTGTCCTTCTTTGGACGTCTTTGACCCCAGTCCATCTCAAGGTAATCAGCTCTTTCCTCACAACTTCAGATGTAGTCAAGAGGTTTCTATTGTTTGACCTCACAGCCTGGTAATGGCCCCATATCAATGAAATGAGCCTAAATGAGTTGTCATTGATTATGGGGTTGAGTAGTAGTTTTTTCCTTATGAAGTGTTTGTTTGCTTGTGTTCTGTAACATGAGGTGCTTTTGAATCTGAGAGTCACTCGCTTTTTTAGAACTAGGGTTAGATTACTCTTGACGGTGTCCTGTTACACACAGTGTGTGTGTGTTCCAGCTACACGCATGTTTGCAAAACACACACACACACACACTGTGTGGCCACAATTCACTTTCCTAGTAAACAATGATAGTGTGCTCCTTGACTGAAGGGTAGGAAAGGTGAGATTAAGAGTGAAAAGGAAGGACATTTTGAGATTCAGATTCAGAGTGTTTAAATGTGCGTTGTTACATGGTCTATGGTCCCCAGCGTTGTGTAGTTGGAATTTGTCCCAGTCACCCAGCTATCAGTCACATCAAAGCTATTTGCCAGTCAACAGCTGAGAGCACTTGATAACTCCCTATCATTGGCATTACAGTAACGTTCACCTTTCACCCCCCCCCCCCCCCCCCCCCCTGTTACACAACACCCTCAATGGCAGTTTATAGGTGGCATTTATGAGGCTGGGGCAGTTTTAATCCCTGATCTGTTCCTAAAATAACTCTGTCCCACGCCTAGGCAGAGGCTAGAGGGGAAGTGAGGGGAAGCTAGCCCCCCCCTCACACACACAGTTTAGCACAAAGTCCTGTCTGTTTTGGACGCACGCCCTGCCTGCATGACCCACCATCTGAATTCACTTTCGGTAATGGTGAGGGATTGTTAACGTTTTGCTAGGCTGGCATCTGATAGGATGTTTGAGTGCTATGGTCAAAAAGCTTCCATTTGGTTGTGCATTGAAAAGGGCTAAGAACGGTGGGGGGGCGATGTTGAAAGAGTATTTGATTAACAACGACAGAGATACAACGTACAACGACAGAGATAATGGTATTTGCAGATAAGGGGGAGGGAAGGTGAAGAGGGTAGAAAATGATTGGGAGGGGGGGGGATTTGGAAGAGGGAAAGAAAAACGATGGGGAAAGAGAGCATAGGAGAGGAGGAAAGGCGAGAGTGGTAGCCCAAAGAGGAAGAGAACTCCTCCATGCTCCAAGGCAAGGATGTCTTTCTGCAGCAGAAGAGAGGGAAAAAAATCTCTGCCTGTGTGCTGGCGTCTGGCGAATAATCTGCTTGCTTTTCTTTGCCATACCTCCTTCTCTCCCTCCTCCTTCTTTTCCTCCTCCTTTTCTCCCCCTCCCTTCTGCTCTGGCTACTGTGAGACAAACCACTCCAAAGGATCAGTGCATATGCACAGAGAAAGAGAGAGGAAGGGGTGGGAACCCAGAGGGAAAAGAGGAGGGGCAAAACCTCATTCACACACACACACACAGACAGACACGCCCGGTGGACCAATCAGGAGTGTTGTCAACCCCCCTGCAAGGGCTGTGGTAGGCTGGGCCAGGCAGAGGCAGCGTATGGCTGAACTTAAGGAGCATGCTCACTCCCAGCCCTTGTTGTTTTGTGTCTCTCCGTGGTTGTGCAGACACGACTCAGTAGTATGAAGATCCAGGAGCTGCCTAGTAGCTGTGAAACGGCTGACAGGAGGGGGGTCATCGGCCGGAGTTCGGACCAGGAATGTGGCGAGGACGTACCCCGCTTGGACCTGTCGGCGCTGACTGACGATAACAACTGGGGAGGTAAATCTTCAACCCCCCCCCCAACCTTTCTTCCCCTCTTCCACACACTCTGTCAGTCCTTCCCTTCCTTCTAGGCAGCACATGGGTGTCTGGGTGGCAGCTGCAACCCTCCTGCTCCCTCTCCTCCTCCTCTTGTTGTGGTGGCTCCTTCTGTGTCTTCAAGAAGAGTTATGGACTCCGATGCTCTTAGTCTCTCGGCTTCTATATCTGGAGAAGCTGCACCATTACTGAAGGTGTTGTGCTTGTGTACACAGCTTGGCGCAGCATATTGCATTTAGATAGCAGATCTTTTTTTGTGCCTTTTTGACAAATGTAGCTCCTGTTTCGTCAGACCACATGGAGTTTTTTTGTTTACAAGTGATGGGAACAGCATAGAATATTGTGTTGCCGTGCTGCTACCATGAGTTATTAAAGAGTGAGTATTTACGGTTTGCACATGCTGCTGGCATGTTTTGCCTTTTGGTTGGCAGTTATTGGGCAGTTTGTGGGTTGTGAATAGCTTCCAGATTGCTAACGACAATCATTAAAGGGGAAGATTACAGGTGAAAAATACTGTACTGTTTAAGGGGCGTTGAGGTTTTATCTTTTCCTAAAGGGATTGACATTGATCTTGTTTGATATTGTTGGGATGTATTGTCTTCCCATTGATATTGCAAAAGCTCCTGGCATTTAGTTTTTTAAGTGCGTATGGTGTGTGTGTGTGTGTGCCTGCATGATTAGATTAACCCTAGGAACAATAAGTGTGTGTGTGTTCATTAAGGTTGGATTTCAACTCTGCACATGGCATTGGATGTAAGCAATGAAGTGTGTCTATTTGTTTATTCATGCCAAGGTCTCGAATCTCATTGGTCATGCATAGTTTTATACAGAAATAGACAGAGGTATTCTATTATTCATTAGTCTATCATGGGCACGTCTGCTTATTATTTTTTAGAGAGAAAGACATGTAAGTCAAAAAGGACCTTGGAGAGATTTCCGCAGCCATTCAAAATGTTCAATGTCTTTGTTAAATAACTGCAATACAGTGGATTTTGGGGGATGAAACCAAGTCAGAAAAGAGTTTGATATTAGAAAATAAATATTTTTTCTGTAAGCTTTTAATCCATGGTGCAACAGTTATTGGCAGTATGTTGTTGAGTGAGATTGGAGTATCAGGAAGGAAAGGCTGTTAGATGCTGCACAACTTGTCTGATTGTTTTTGTGAGAGATTGCGAAAGAAAGGTCGGAGGTGGGTGGAGTTTGAAAGTGTGTTTTTGTACACTAGTGAGACTGAATGCAGAGTTGTTAGATTGCTTATGTTTGTTTGCACAGGGCAAGTTACCTGAAAGAAGTCCACTTGCAGTTTCAGACTTGAAGGGACATGCATGGGCACCATTTTTTATAGTAACATGAACATTGGATACTAAATAATGTCCTGCGTGGTTGCTCGGTGCAAGCTGCAGTCATGCCAAACGCAAACTGCCTAACCCCAATGGAAATAGGTCACACCTTAAGGAAAATATTGTTCAAACATTTCCTTTGGATTCAGTATTCATTCCAACTCAAACAGCACTGTTTGTCTTGAATTGTGGTCTCTAGTACAGTACAGTACCAACTGTGCAAAAAGCACTGACGCCCTCTAGTGGTAGGGCTTGAGACATGTTTGTCCTATTCGGCTAAGGAGCACTGTGTAAGCCTGGTGCTTAGTCCTTGTTTGCTCCAAAGTGAGTGTGATAGACAGATAAATATTAAGGTAGTGTCTGTCTGCATAGAAATGCTAACTTATGCAGTCAGTCAGGGCTGCAGCCAATGTGGGTTTGGTGTTAGGGGTTTTGGCAGTGCAGGCAGCGTGTGTGTGTGTGTGTGTGTACACACGCACATAGTGTGTGTTTTCTGGAGAAAGAGTGAGAGGTATCACCAGGTGTTGTTCTCTCACAGCCAGGAATGGAAGGATGAGGAGAGGTGAGGGAGGACAAAAACAGACTTTGTTCAGTTTTGATGTCACAGTCCGCGTGTTACCTGGTACAACTGAATCCCATGCCACAGGAGGTACCTAAAGCATAATGCTTTAGACTCCTCTGAGCTACTGAGAGTTACAACTCCCAGGGGAGTGCTTATGATTGACCGTGACATGGCGTTCCCATATCACAAGAAGCATTTCTCCTAGACGCAGGCAAGGCAATCGGAACGCTTGGATCTTTTGAAGCCAGAGGAAGAGCAGGGCTAGTCAGAGCTTGGGTTTTGAGTGTTGGATTAAACGGCAGTAAACTTGAGTGATGTTCGGAGTCTTTTTGTCTGGCAGTAGGTCCTTTCTCTCCCCTTTAAATATAGAGCCATGAGACTAAAGAGTTTTTGTTATGCGTAAGGTATTTGTAAGTACCTGTGTCCTGTTGGGGGGATAAGCAGGAAAACAGATGAGGTTGTTGCAATAGGAATGGATGAGGTAGTGATGGTTGGGGACTGTGGATGGTACAGTGGCCTGAGACTTTTTACCCAGTGCAGCCTGTGCCAACTGCAGTCATGGTGAGCAGATATTTGCTGTGCGCCAGCTCCACGTACATAGAGCTAGTTAGAGTAGAGGACTTGTCTACTACTGTGTAATGTCTCTGCCATTGGGAATGATGCACTATTTACATTTACATTTAAGTCATTTAGCAGACGCTCTTATCCAGAGCGACTTACAAATTGGATTCTATGATTCTCATTTCACCTTTCGCATGCAACAGAGTGACCGGGCTGGATCTGATCTTCTTTTCCTCCCTCCATCTCGTCTGTTCTTATCACCTTATTTTTCTCTTTTCCTCCCTCCCTCCCTGCCCCTATCCCATCTCTTCTCTGTCCTCCAGATTCCCCATTCTTTAGCGCCCCTTTCCTTGATTTCAAAAGTGTTTTCCAGTCGAGTTATTATGAGGGTAAGTGGCATTTTGGCTGGCAATGGAACCGGGACTTGTCTTGCCTTGATACAAATAACCCATTAGAGACAGAACAGAGAGGAAAAATGCCAAATGCCTGTTGCATGACCTTTTACTACTGCATGGCAACATCACTACAGTGATTGGGCATATTCTGCTCCCAACCAATCACATCCCAACCTTTAGGGGCATGACAGCATGGCATGCCTCAACTACAATGGGCTGGATGCTGTGCTGGTTGATTTAAAGACCTCATTTGAAATGCCATGGTGAATGCCCTATTGGCTGCTTGGCTGTGTAAGCTGACATAATAGGTTAAAACACGTTGAATTGTTTGAGAGGTTGACCTGCTGCTCACTGTCATCTAGTAAACCCATACATAGCAGTGTTGATTGGATACATTGTGTGAGGCAACCTTCTGCCTAGGGAAACTAGGCTACTGCTCCCGCGCCTCCCGCGCCCCAGGCAGTCCCGACATGCCTTGAAAGACCGTGTAAAACCGCACGTAGTCCTATAGTAGCATACGGCGGACACACTAAGTACCTTCCAAGCCAGCAGCTCCATGACCCGAGCCATACTTCATAGCCTAAGTCTGTTATGTAATTTGTGTTTATGAATTATTATCGGGGTGACAGTTGTCCTTTTTTGTAAACAAACTCAGATCGTTTGTCAGTATTAGACAGCTACTGGTATGTAGTTACGATATCTAAGGAAAACCTAGTACGTACTATTATAAAAAATTGAATTTTACAAGTCGAGTTAGCTATGAACGTTACAGCAGTAAAATGTCATTATAATTTAGTCACAACTATACTGCGGTATATGTATAGCGCATTTATCTGCTTTATCACTTGCAGTGCAAACACTCGTCTGGAAAATTCGCAATCAAAAAGTTGCAATTGTAAACTCAACATCTAACATCTAAGACGAAAAAAAAATGATAGTAGACAGCTAACTCCGGCAAACTCTCCATATTTGCTATGCGCGTTGGCTTGCCAGCTAAACAACTAGCCTTATAGCAGCAGACAGCTAACGTTAGCTGGCTTTCGTGATTATTATCTAGTCTACAGTCCAGCATGCACTACTAGTCGTGCTGAGTGAGGAGTCTATGGGTGCCTTCGTAAATTCCCTCTGGCAATCTACTCTTGATTTCAGAGCACTCTCGTCTGAGTTTGCCAGAGCGCAGAATAACTGATGAATTTATGAACGCTCAACACTCGTTGAATATGGCTGGTGTCAGTAAACGTTGTCAAACTAAAATCGTAATTAAATTGTTGCCAGCAGTACAGTTAGTCACCAACGCTCCGGATAACATGAATTCAGTCTAACCAGCTCTGCTAGGGCGAAAATGTCAGAATGAGGTGTTCTCTCATTTATGTCTGGAAGTAACTAGCAAGCTAGCTAACTTTAGCCAGTTAGCGTGGGTGCTTGACTGCCGTTGTGAGGTCAGAACGCTCAGATCAACCCCACTCCTCGGCCAGAGCGTCCAGGGTGCGATCTGATCGCTACGAAAGCGAAACGCTCTGAATGAACGAACGTCCAGAGCACACTACGAGTGCATTCTGGCACTCTAAAGTTAATTTACGAACGCACCCTGTTATACCCTGTAACACGGTCCAGATACCAAGTGTTAGGCTACACACTATAGGAACATATTCTCAATCCCTTAGTGAATGAAAATCGCACACAATTCCTTTAATTCAGAAACTCAAGAAGGCAACATGAAAGCAACTTTGTTACAGTGTTTTCAAATATGTGCTGCTGCGCGTCATCAGCTGTAGCACAAACGGATAAGACGGACCGACAACCAGGAGCCAATATTTACCGTTACATGCATTTGTCAGCTAAAGATGCCACTATTTTTATTCTGTATAACTCAACTCGTTTATAATATCGGGACATACAGTAGATATTTGTATTGTTGCTGTAGTCGGATGGATCAGAGGAACAGATAGGGTTTCCACTAGTTATTACAACCACAAAGTCCAAATCGGCTACAGTGGTAACTAGTGACGACCAGCAGATAGGCCTATGTGCGCGAGAGAATATCAACAATATGCGTCAAAATTTACCTCGGAAATTCGACCTGCAATTTGTAAACCAAACTGTTGTAGGTCTACTATTGGTAAAAACGTCATTTTGAAGTGACACAAATGGCAAATTAAGCGTTTATCTATCAATTTCGAGATATGTTAAACCAACAAAAAAAAATGCTTTTTTTATTTGGAAATTCGATCCCAAATCACTTCCCATATGAGTCCCTATCCACCCCCCTTCTTAGAAAAACATGCATGTGCAGCTACAGGGTGTGTGTGTGCACGTGGGTGTGCATGTGTTCAAAGAGTGATTACTGAATTCTGATGTTTCTAAATGTTTACATTGGTGATATGGAAACCTGACGTTGTTATTGCTCCCTCCTTCCCTTCTGGCTATGTTACCTCTCCAGTGTGCAGTGTAGCCTACAGGGTCTCCTTTTTCCTGTGGTACAATACCGTGGTTTCTCTCACGTCCACACAAGCACCTGCAGTAGAACAATCCTTGGCTGAGTTTTGTATTTACAATGCTGTTGTGTGGTGGTGGCTTAGGCTATCTGAAATGAAACCTTCCCTCCTCTCCTAGCAACAACAGCCTGTGTGTTTCACTGATCTGTGATGCAGTACAACTCCCGCTGTGGGTACAATGCCGTGGTCTTTCTTTCTCTCTCTCTCTCACATACACAGCCCAACAATATTCTTCCTATGCCAGTCACTCTCCGTATTCTGGTCCCATATCTGCTTGCGCTGTCTTGCAAATTGATGACCACGACCATAGGAAATGTGAAGACATCACGAACCGATATGGTACAAGGCTAACTCTGGAGTCACAGCCGTTCCATTCCTCTACCAGAGAGGCCATGGCTCCTGCATTATCCCAACCAGAGGCATCAAAGAGCAGTCCAATGTATTTATAGCTTGTGATTGGGATTGTCAGAGACATCTGCATGGTTATTTTCACCACAGTGTAATTATTGGCGAGTCGGAGTGGACTCTGGCTGGGGCTGAACTGGGGAAACCAGCCTGGAAAACAGACAAATGGGTCTGTAAGCCATTAGTTCGTGGTGAGAGTTTTAGTGAACAGCTTCATCATGCAATGCCGCAGTGACCTTTAGGGCGCTCAGATGCGGGTGCCAAGAAGGTGTTGCCGAGGTGACGAGCGACCGCCATGTTTAGACTTAAAGTGGCGGTTGATTCATTTGGATCCAATCAGTTGGATTCCCGCTGCTTACTGCTTGCCTCGTCCCTCGAGACGACAATCGGATAGGCGAGCCGTTATTTTGCTGTGTTCTACTTAGACTACACTTTGTCTATGTTTAGTGGTGTTTGCAGTTCAGATGTTGCAGCCAAGCAGGGCCCATGTTGAGCTCTAGCTGTGTTTGAGCGAGAGATAAGCCAGTGTTTGTCGACTGCTGGTAGAGCCTGCCAAGTTCCACAGGTCACTCCCTCATCCCTGCCCATGGTGATGCGTGTGTGCAGTGCAGTGCAGTTTTTTGTCACTTTCCTTTTTTTAAATTGCATCACCTTTTGGATTACAAAGCCTTGTGATATCAATATGTGCAGTGTGTTTTGGAGCGGTCCATGGTAGTCTAACCCACTTTTAGTGTGTGTGTTTTCATGGAGGTTCTGTCATTATCCAACTTTAATTTCAATTTTGACCTTTATTTAACTAGGCAAGTCCGTTAAGAACAAATTCTTATTTTCAACGACAGCCTAAGAACAGTGGGTTAACTGCCTTGTTCAGGGGCAGAACGACAGATTTTTACCTCGTCAGCTCGGAGATTTGATCTTGCGACCTTTCGGTTACTAGTCCAACGCTCTAACCACCTGCCGCCCCTAACCTGTGTTATTTTCTGTCTGTTCCACAGAGCCAGTCCCGGCCTACTCGTCGTGGCAACGGGAGAGCATGGACAGCGAGGAGGCGTGCATTTCGCCCCAAGTGGGGGGCCGCCTGATTCGCCAGCTGATTGAAGAGGACAGCGACCCCATGCTGTCCCCCCGTTTCCACGCCTATGGTCATTGTCAGCAGTACATAGATGACACCGAGGTGCCACCCTCGCCGCCCAATACACACTCCTTTGCCAGGTGAGGAACCAACATGGATTTACAGTACTGTTGACTTTGGGGACGAGTAGTGTGTGTGTGTGTAGGTTTGTTTGTGTGACTGTTTTTGTGTGTTTATGAATTATTATCGGGGTGACCATTTTTTAAAAACAAACTCAGGTCGTTGGTCAGTATTAGACAGCTACTGGTATGTAGTTACAATATCTAAGGAAAACCTAGTACTTACTAGTATAAAAAATGGCATTTTACAAGTCGAGTTAGCTATGAACGTTACAGCAGTAAAATGTAATTATTATTTAGTCACAACTATACTGCGGTATATGTATAGCGCCTTTATCTGCTTTATCACTTGCAGTGCAAACACTCGTATGGAAAATTCGCAATCAAAAGTTGCAATTGTAAACTCAATATCTAAGACGAAGAGAATTATAGTAGATAGCGGTTTTATTTGCAAGATATGGGAGTCACATAATGTGTGATTAGATGTGTGTTCATGCATGTGTTTTTTTTTATTTTTACAATGGGTGGCCATCAGATTGTGTGTTTTTAGAGTGAAGGCGTGTGCATACGTCCAACGTGACTCTGTGTCCATAGCAACAGGCAGTCCTTCTATTTCTATGGCTGTGTCTCTATCCTGCAGTCGGAGGAGGAGTTCCTCTCTGGGCTCCTGCGGTGACGACGACCAGCAAGAGCTGACCTCAGCCCAGCTCTCCAAGAAGATCCACGGTCTCAAGAGGAAGATCCACAAGTACGAGGAGAAGTTTGAGGAGGAGCGCAAATACAGGGTAAATAGTGGCCCCTCTGTAGCTGAAACATTGGACAGCAAGGAAAAATGAGTGAGCCACTTTCTGATTGATTTCTAAAGTAGCTACAGTATATCAGAGAAAGCAGGGCAGCACAACAAGCTTATTAGGAGATCTAGCAAGGCATCCAAAGAAATGCACAGAAATATAAAATTACATTAATAAGACACGACTGGCTTCCTTCAAAGTAAACACGATTAGAGAGTTCATAATGAGACTCAGCTGATGGGAGGGGTGTCAGGAATGGGGTCAACTGATAAAAGTCAAGATGTTGTGGGAAGACGTCAAAATACCCACTGCTGCTGTTTGTGGATGAATATAAATCATGTTGTTGTTTACAGCCCTCACACAGTGACAAGGCTGACAACCCAGAGGTCCTGAAGTGGATGAATGAACTGGCCAAGCTCCGCAAAGACCTGAAAGAGCACAAGCTCCACAAGTCTGAGGAGGACCTCCCTCCGCTGACCCGCCAGCGCAGCAACACCCTGCCCAAGAGCTTTGGCTCCCAGCTGGAGAAGAAGCCCCAACAGGAGAAGGCACCCAAGCCCCCGGTAGAGAACACCCTGGAGGGCGTCCAGAACAAGCTGCAGGAGAAGAGGGACGAGGTGGGGCGGCCCGAGGACGTCAAGGTGAGATAGGAGCCGCCTAGCCGCTGGACCACTGTTAATAGCTAAATGCTAATGGTTAACGGCTAAAGGCTAACTAACAGTGTCTTCCTCCTCTGATAGGATATGACTCGGGAGCAGATTGGCGCTGAGAAGGTGGCCTTACAGAAGGCTCTCCTGTACTACGAAGGCATCCACGGTAGACCAGTGAGTGTCTTGTCCACTGTCCCTTTTCTGCCCCCAAAAATAAAACTATTTCATAGAGCCTTCTAGATAGCCCACCCATCTGCCTGAACAGTAACTGATAGCTAAAAAAAATCAAACAAATGCATTAAATCAGTCTCTGTCCAGTGGAAAACCTGACCTAGATCACAACTGAAGAGTGAATAATGTCTTGAACCAAGCTGTTTGTGTGTGTGTGTAGAGTGCAGAATGTGTGCACACAGATGTGTACTTTGAACTATGCAATCTTTTCATGCAACCTAGATACAACGTTGGCTGCATTTACACAGGCAGCCATTTTCTGATATTCTTTCCACTAATTGGTCTTCTGACCAATTTACATAAGATCTTTTCACAGCAGACCTTTTTCAGAGCTGATCTGGTTGGTCAAAAGATCGATTCATGAAACAAATATTAGAATATGTCTGCTGGTATAAATGCAGCCATAGAGACCCAGATACAACAATACATTATTAAAAGGATGAAATACCAATGAAAACATGACCTTCTGCACTGCAATATATCGTTATTGGCAGACCAAACGTCTTTAGACAGATGTGACGAATATTGTTGTCTCAGCGACGACAATGGCTGAAGGACGAGAAGCCAGCTAACGTCTTAATTTACCTGTAAAGGAATCGACATGGAATCCCTTTTTGATTGGACTAATTGCAAGGGCTAATCCTTGTTAAGGTTTTTTATCAGAAAGTGGAAAGGTGTCCTTTCTGACACCCATAGCCTTCCCTGTGTGACTTTCTATCCTAGTTTATGGCCAGTTGTCCTCTGAGGTACTAAAAAAAACATTGGATTTGAATTGATGGGGATGGAATCTATGTTACCTTGCATGTTGTTGTGTGTCAGCCCTAGCTAGCAGAGTGCTATTGTAGCACCACAGGGGAGTGCTAATGCTAACTAACTAGCGGTGTGCTATTGCTAACAATGTGCCTTTCCCTTTTCTCTCTGCCTCTTCTCTAGGTTACCAAGACTGAGAGACAGATCATGAAGCCCCTGTACGACAGATACCGCCTGGTCAAACAGGTCCTCTGCAGAGCTTCCACCATCCCCGTCATTGTAAGTATAGCTAGCTCTCTTTGCTCTCTCCCTTCATTTTCTCCACAGCAGAGTTGTTCCTGGGTTTCTCTTTGAGGAGCTGGTGGTAAAGGTCACCACGTAGCATTGGCTGAAGATCAAGCTCCTTTGCGTGGGAACTAAATCCTAACAACGCTAATGTTAGCATTAGGCTAGCATTAGCGTCAGTGTCCATAGGCAGGACTGTATGTAGTGGCTAGCCGTAGCGCTAGGTTAGCCTCAAGGCCAATGCCCTAAACCTAAACTCGGTTTAAGTGGCTCAGTGGATCCACAGGTTCTTAACAGAGCTCAAAGGTGACAAGTTGGGGCCACAGCAATTCAGTTGGCCACAGGGAACTACGAACACATACGCACGCACACCACAGCTATGCAGACTCTCCCTCTAGACTAGAAAGATGGGTACGGAGGGGCAGAAAACACTGTTCAAGAGTTCAGATTCTCATCAGATATAGGGATTCGCTGAGGCTGGATTCAATCCAGAAGGGGATAAAAAATATAGATATATAATCTCACAATAACCTCTAACCACCAATACATTAAAGATTATTAGAATATATTTTTCCATTGTAATACATTTCGTCTCCATATGGTTTATGTAACGGGTATACAAGAGAACATTTTAATGTTTTGTCCCAGTTTTCCCTTTTAATTTCTTGTGTAAACACGTTGATTACGCAATATCTAATCTGTGTTATGAACCTAATGTACTGTACAGAACACACTTTATATAATAGATTTAATCCTCATTATATAAATTGGAGACCTAGCAAACGTTTATGTACTGTACATGGTGGCATATAGGGTTATGTCAACTGCTGAATTCATTGTGGTAAAGAGCTGACTCGTGATACTCTTATCTGTTTGATCTAAGAACCTGTTACACAGCCTGCCTTTCAGAGGTTTAAAATCACACGAGAGCCTAGTGCTTGTTTTCACTGAAGAGGCCTATTATGGTCGTGACAAGGTCACACAAACAAGAGCAGGTCATTCTGATCCTAGTACTTGGTGCAGGTTCCAAAAGAAGCATGGTAGTGTTCAGCAGAAAGTCCTACAGTGACAAACCTGATCCGGGATCCGTTTGTAGTGGATGCTATTTAGTCAGTTTCTTTATGTGCTCTGTAGTCAGAGCTGAACTGGGGTCAGTTCTCGAGTGGTAACCCCTCCTTGTTAACTCTCAGGCCTCCCCCTCCAGCAAACGCAGAGGTCCTGTACTTCAGCCCATTATCGAGGGCGAAGCCGCGCTCTTCTTTGACGACATCAAGGTGAAGACACACTGCTGCTCGTGCTCGACTAATCAGTGATCAGAACGCAACTCCCTCCCCCTCACACCCTCCAATCCCCTACTCCCTCACCTCTCAACCAAACCTGATTGCAGCCTGTGGATTGGGTGGCCACCCATAGCACTCGTGGGGGGCGGTTTTGATTCAATATCAACTTGGTTTTTGATGCTTAGATTGCTGCTTCATGACTTGTTAGATTGATTGCTTTGGGATCAACTTGATAGTGTGTGAGAAGGACTAACAAGGCGACTTGCCTGTGCATGGTGTGTGTCAATGTGTGTGTACACCAAAAATAAATCTGATGATCAAATAATCCAATCAAGCAAAAATAGGGAGATCGTCAAATCAGCTCTGGTCTTGAGATGCTCATCACGTCTGTGCTGCAATTTGTGGATGTGTTACAATAGTTTTGATTGAGACAATCTAAAATAAATTCAAAGTGGAAAAATTAACAATAGACATGTATTAACCTCATCAAACTGGCCTGTGTCTGAAAAACGACTGAATAAATGTTTCTTTGTGCTCTGATTCCAGTAACATTAAATGAACAATACTTGATTCTCTTGCATTAACATAGCTCTTGACCTTGGGGGTCCCTTGACAGCCCCATGGCACTACGATCAGTTCACCCCAGCATCGCTCACCCTTTCCCCCTTAACCCTCCACTGACCTCCCCCTTCGCTGGTTTTGTGCCCATAGGAGGAGGAGGATGGCTCTGAGGATGACTCTGAGTCCAACAACAAGCCCCAGATCACAGGGACAGTGCGTCCAGACTTCAGTATGCTGGGCTTCCTGGACCAGCTGGAGGAGGAGACGGACGGCTTCATCTCGCCCGTCGACGAGCTCTCGCCCTCCAAGAACACCACCGACATGCGTCTGTCCAACCTGCATTCGGCCACCATGTAAGCACCCAAGCCGGCCCTGACCTCTTCTTAATTGTCCCTGAGGGGATAAATAAAGTTGAATTGGATTAAATATAATTGACCTGTATCTAAAGCATCTGGATGGGTGAATAACACGGGCATTGTAGTTTAGATTGTAGAATTAAAGTACTGCAATCATTAGTAGTCTCGTGTTATTGTTGATGTCTTATCTATTCAAGTTAGCTGTGGTATTTCATGTGTTTAGAAGAACGTTCACTTCTTAAACAACTAAGATTGAAACAACCTGAAGGACTTTAAAAGCCTTTTAGAGTCAAAACAACCTTTGAGGTTCAGATGCCTAAAGCGGTGTTTGTCTCTCCCCCACACACAGGCCGGAACTAGTGGAGCAGCTACAAGACGCCCGGGAGGAGAAAAAGAGAATCCGCAAGAACCTAAGAGAGTTTGAAGATCAATTCTTCAGGCAAAACGGCAGGTAAGATGACGTTTCCGGTATTGTTTCGTGTCATAGTTGGACTAAATGTAAATAATTAGATGATGCGAGGTGATGTACTGTCCTTCATCTTTGGTTGCACAGCCATTTTGACCGTCGTCCATTCAGCTAATGTTTGTATTTTGCTTCCTCCCACTTGCTGTTGCCATAGAAACGTGCAGAAGGAAGACCGCTCCCCTTTGGCGGTAGAGTATAACGAATACAAGCACATCAAAGCCAAGCTTAGGCTGATAGAGGTTCTCATCAGCAAAGGAGATGCCTCGAAGTTCACCTAAAGAAAATAAAACATCAAAGACTGACAGAGGAATGAATGAGGCTCAGTCTCAATAAGAGATGAACCACACCAGCCCATGGAAAGGAAAACAGATACACCTCATCATCCCTCACAATATGTTTATTTTTTTCTTGTGCCATAGATGCATTTGGCTTCAGGAGATGCCAACATGTTGCCCCCTGATTAATCCCAACTGTAGAAGGGAAACGGTATGGCTTAGTAACTGACCTGAGAGGTGTTGGAACTGACATGTAGGTGCTGCCCCGGGGGCTACTCCATCTTGTCTGTTGTTTCCCTCGTATAGAAGAAGAACTGATTAATCCCAACTGTAGAAGGGAAACGGTATGGCTTAGTTACTGACCTGAGAGGTGTTGGAACTGACATGTAGGTGCTGCCCCGGAGGCTACTCCATCTTGTCTGTTGTTTCCCTCGTATAGAAGAAGAACCCCGGAACTCAAAATGTCGGGCATCTTTGAATGACTACTAACCTAACGTAGCAGGCCTTAAAAGACGCCTGAGTAGAGTCCCCACATTGTTTTTTCAGGGGAAGTGGAGGAAAATACTGTATCCCTGAACCAGAAACATCCTAATTTTCCTGACCCCGCAGAGAGTGGACCAAAACCAACCTTTTTTCAAAGGAAGATTTTTAAATTTTTTTTGGTGCATCTTGATATTGATTGATACCAACAACTACCCTACATCAAATAGTCATCACTAATTTAAAGGATACATTTACAAAGAGTGTTGTATTGATTTAATTTATTTTTCTTCCTTTGAATGTTTATATAGACTCATATAGTTCATATAGACTTTTATATTGGATTTAAAAAAGTCTTAATGTGGAGTGTAACATTAGATTTGGGATTATGTACTTTAAGGTATTGCCATTTTGAGAAACCAGATTTTGTAATCAGAAAAATTAAATGAGGGGATTGTGTATTTTTGTACGGGAGACAGACAGTTACAATCTGCATGCAAACAACCAATCAGACAGCCAGTCTAGCAGAGTTAAGCCAATGGATGGATTTTTTAAATGTAACTCATGATTGGTGCCATATGCCACATTCACGTGCAAGTCGGAACTAGGAAACTCTGACATTTTCGACTTGAAAACTAGTTGAACGCTGCACATGTATAAATACAACCAGTTAGGAAGTCAAACATTTCCCACTTTCCTAGTTCCGACTCGCACGTGAACGTGGCAATTATCTCGACGTTAACCTAGGAAAAACACACTTGTCATCATCAATGCTTATATTTGTTTGTTTCCAGAAATTGTGTGTATTTTTAGCATACTATGAGGAAATGTCAGAGGAGCGTTAATTTGTTTAAACTGAGAACTAGAATGCAAAACAAATAGTCTATGTGTTATTATGATCCAAAGAAAATGACTGATTGCATACCAAAATAGTGTAGTGGATCAATGTATACAATATCATTAATTATTGTGATCATGGTCATCAGTCACTTATGGATTTGACTGCTTGTATATTATTTTGCATTTGTCGGTTTTCTTTTCCTATTCACTTTGTGTGAAAATAAGCTATCCTGTCTTGAAATCAGTGGTATATTTTTGCTCAAACTTTTCAACACCGACAAGGGCCATTTTGTGTGGAACATCCATCCTTAAAGTCCCAATAACTATCAAAATAGCTGCCAATCCCCAACGCAGAGCCTTCAATACTCAATCAAGGCATGCTGCTTTCTTTTTTTTATGTAGGTATTTTCATAGCCTATTTGTTCCTTGTAAATATGGATCCAGATCTATGTTTACATTGCTAAGTGAGCAAGTACATTTTTCCTTTTTCTCCAAAATGGATCATTTTAATAGTGTGACTTTCGTTTTTATTGAATGTAAAACACTGGTGGACATAATGAATTATGGGTGTGTACATTTTAGTACATAAATTGTATATATAATATAAAACCAAACATATTTTTACTGAGTTTGTTGGCGTTGGGTTTTCATTGGTGTGTTTGTGTGGTACTGAATTGGTGGTGAATGTCAACACATTTCACAGGGAGATACTACAAGAACACAATGTCATACATGTAAAGAACATGGCAATTTCATTCATATTGGTTGAACTCTACAACAAAATGACTTTCTTTACACAAAGTCCCCCTATATGCACCGCTCATTTATCCACAAGCAAATCCTTATTCCCAGACCAACCTATAAAATAGCTTCTTGATTTAAAACACAACTACAGGACAAGCTGGAATTACGTTTTATTTGTTCAGGGAAAAAATGTCATCCATTTAGAAGGTACAAAATTAAATATGATAAACTTAACAATCCAGTTATAGATCCACTAATAAGCCCTTATTTGCAAACATTGACCCCATGATTTGGAATTGTCGCCATTACCGTGGTGAAATAAGAATAATAGGAATGAATAGGCTTTTCCCCTAGCCTGGTTGCTGATCGGTTTGTTGTCTTGCCAACAGCACAAATGGATTAAGGACCAGGCTATAATAGAACACACTGAGCCTCCCTCAGGCATTGCCCTAGCACAGCTTTGAATAAACAAAAGGTCACTATGACTTGTTTATTATGTCATTGTCTACACTGAGGGTGACGAGTTATAAATCAAAATAGTAATGATTCCCCTTGGGCAAATGTGGCTATATATGTATTAAAACAAAAGACAAACAAGGAGACCAGCCGTCCCTATAGATAACGACGTTTGTCTTAACCTCAGTTACAGTGGAGAAAGACGTGGCTTCAGAGAAATGGTAGACAATACAATACCTCCATTGGCTGAGACGTTCGGTAATAGGACTGAATAGGCAGAATGCACAGACAAAGTTATTTTTATCACTTGCATATCAACACACGATCCAGATACACTTGAGAGAATAGTCATTGAAGTAACGGCCGGGAAACGATGCAGAGATGTGCAGCGTCCCCTGACCCTCATACAAACGGCATTACATTACTGAGCTGTTCGTTATTGCTAATAACATGACCCAATATAATCTGTTCTTTAAACCTAATCAATGACCCAAGACTAATTCTGCAGGTCAAATCAACCAATCCTAATGTCTTTGGTCTGAATGCTGTGTCATCACAGAAGGAACCGGTGGGAACCATGAACAGATAATCTGTAAATCAACCTATTATCCGCCAGGCCACAAATGTGCACTCATTCTGACATTGAGATGATTTATTCCTAATCTGGGGTTACAGGGATCAAAGAAATGTGGATTAGCTGTATTTTGTTTAATGTAACAATGAGTCTTTTTAGCGTTTCCTCTCGACAACATGCACACAGACATTTTAACATTCATTTAAAAAAAAGACACTTCACCAATACTACTGTAATAAAATCACTCCCAACGGCATCGCAATCAAAGAAATATTGATAAATGTAAGATTGAGGACATGTAAGTAACTCCAGTCGTTCAGTTAGTCTTTTTAATGTAGAAATAGACTGGTATTGTGGGTATGGCATTAGAATGCCATGTATTTATTGGGCTTGAGTATGGAACTGTCTGCCTGCTGTTCACTCATGTATTCATCTGGTATCATCTGTCCTCAAACTGACCCAAGAACAGCGGTAAAAGACCAGATCCCAGGTAAAGGGCTTCAATGTTCACCTCTGACATGTATAATTTTTCAAATCCCAAAAAACTATTCAATTCAATAAATTATCTTAAAGCAACAAAAAAGCTGGTTTAATTAAAACTGTTCAAGTTATGTACATCAATCTGCATAGAAGACAATTATAACTCAAAATATATCATCTCTTACGGGAAAGTGCTATGGAAAAGCAGCCCCCTTCCCTCCATCCAGCCACCCCCATTCACAGGGCGTTGTTATTAAAGGACATTAGCATTAGCAGCCATGCTAATTCCCCCTGGGCCTCTAGGGGGAGCCAATGACCCAGCCACTGGGTCTCACACCAGGCTGAAGCCCTCGTACTGCTCCACGGCCTGGGTGAGACGGCGGTGTAGGGTCTGTTTGGTCTGGTAGCGGGGCATGTCCAGCAGGTTGTAGCAGGTGTGGGCCACGGGCAGATAGTGCTCCTCGGCCGACGTGGACTGGATGGAGATGCGGAGGCTCTCCATGCCATGGATGGGGATGCGGTCGCTGCCCGTCAGGAATACTGGGAAAGAGGGGACAGTAAAGGGGAGGGCTAGTGTTAGCATTAGGTATAGTATTATAGTTGAGAGAGGGAGAGATAGCATTAGATGTACAGTATCAGAGGCTGAGAGTACTAATACTCAAGCAGCTTTGTTTCCTTGTAGCTTTAGAAATAGATAGCCAGTGGCTCAAGCTCAATGTTAAGTCCAACACTAGTAAGTGCCTAGACCTTGAGTAAAACTACAGATTGCCATTGTGATAGTTTAATGAGGTGTTGGCTGAGGGCTCTACTCAGTATTTACATAAGAACCGAGGGCTCTCGTATTAATACTTACATAAGAACCGAGGGCTCTACTCAGTATTTACATAAGAACCGAGGGCTCTCGTATTAATACTTACATAAGAACCGAGGGCTCTAGTATTAATACTTACATAAGAACCGAGGGCTCTAGTATTAATACTTACATAAGAACCGAGGGCTCTCGTATTAACTTACATAAGAACCGAGGGCTCTCGTATTAACTTACATAAGAACCGAGGGCTCTACTCAGTATTTACATAAGAACCGAGGGCTCTCGTATTAATACTTAGAAAAGAACCGAGGGTTCTACTCAGTATTTACATAAGAACCGAGGGCTCTCAGTATGAATACTTACATAAGAACCGAGGGCTCTCGTAGAAAAGAACCGAGGGCTCTCAGTATGAATACTTACATAAGAACCGAGGGCTCTCGTATTAATACTTACATAAGAACCGAGGGCTCTCGAATTAATACTTACATAAGAACCGAGGGCTCTCGTATTAATACTTACATAAGAACCGAGGGCTCTACCTAGTACTTACATAAGAACTGAGGTCTCTACATAGTACTTACATAAGAACAGAGGGCTCTACTTAGTACTTACATAAGAACCGAGGGCTCTACTTAGTACTTACATAAGAACCGCTTCTTCTTTTCCAGAGGGAACTCATGGAATACCTCCCAAAACATCCTCACAGTCGGATGAGTGGCTGAATACTCTCCTTTGTAAACCGCATTCTGTAGTAGAAAGCCAAAACAACATAATATGGTTCTATTATATTAGGGACAGTTATGTAACTGAAGTTGGCCAACTGCTATGATTTGTATAAAGCATTCTACTTGGTCACTATCATTAAGTGTTATTCAGAGTTAGAACATGATTCCTTCATATGTGACAGCCTGCGGAATTCCTCAGAGCTGTGTGTGTGTGTGTGTGTGTGTGTGTGTGCAGACCCTTTACCTAGCCCCAGCGTTCAAACTTCATACACATTTCCCACATTCTGAGCAGTTCTGTGAAAACACCCCACTTATGCAAGAGTCCCCATCATGTTGTCAATATCCTGCACACGACACTCCCAGTAAACACAGATCACAGACCCCTTACAATCATCTGAAGACATCAACACGCTAAAAACAAAACTAATCTAGGAGAAGCCCAGTGTACATTACTTACGGTGAACTTTTTAACTTCCTCCATTAGCCAATGGCTAATCCCCATGCCCTCCCCGGCTCAGCGAGCCAAACATGTCCCGACACTCGAACTTGACCAGACAGACTTTCGAACTTCCTGGTTTCTGACTGAAGGGTTTTGTCTAATTGGCTATGCCCTCAGGAACTGCCTGGTCAAGGTTCGTTTTAGTGATGGGTCAACAATTAAAACAATTATTTTGATTAGTTTTGACACTGTGCTTTGCAGTATGGCATCAATTGTTTTATTATATTTCACACCCATTTTGATGTTCTCCGGTAACAGTATGTAGTGTCAACACCAGTGTTTTCCGTGGATGTTTGACTCAGTGATCGACTGCCCTGGGGTGTATTCACTCTTACATTCTCCATCATCTACCATGTAGGGTTAGCTTAGCATTCTCCATCACCCACCATTAGGATTAGCTTAGCATTAGCACTCACATTCTCCATCACCTACCATTAGGGTTAGCTTCGTATGACCTACCATTAGCATGAGCATTAGCTTTAAAGCTCACCTTCTCCATTTCCTCCCAGTTATAGTTGTTGTTTCCCACCACCATGGCCATAAGCTCGGAGGGCTGGAACAGCGACAGGATCTTCCCACCACACACCTTCAGGAACCCAGAGGAGAAGGCCTGGTACAGCTCGCTCACCGAGTCCCTGAACATGTACTTCAGGTAGGCCTCCACAAACTCCTCCCTGACACAGAGAGAGACACAGACCAACAGACATAACACAAAGAATATTGAGTGGCCATACAGTTAACCATCCCAATTTTGGAGATCCAATCAGTAGTCTGGTTGTAGTGAATAGCCAGAGCCAGCCCTAACCTCTTGGCAGCAAATAGAAACATTTGACATTTTAATAATTTCCTGCAATTCTACACATTTTGCCATGGGGTGGAGAGAAAGTTTTGCAGTTGTGAAACTAATTTCATGCAATTCTACTATTTAACATGGGACGGAGAGAAAATGTTGTAGTTTTAAAGCCAATTTCTGGCACGTATACACATTTTGCGACGGGGTGGATAGAAACGTTTGCAGTTTCAAAGCGAATTCAGTGATATTCTGCACATTTTGCCATGACTTATGCCATCTTCATATGATTTTTGAGTGAGAGAAATTCCCTGTAACCATTTTCATTTGTTAATGCTTAAACCCCTGCCTGTCTCATGTTGCTGCACTAATACTACACACACACACACACACACACACACACACACACACGTGATGTGACAAGCCCCTCCACCTACGGCCATGCCACACAGAGGGGTTGTCAGCCCTAAGATGGCCATCATGGTGAAGACTACATGGCCCATAACCCACTGCTCTACAGGTCAGCTGGCCTGAGTGGCCTCCTTATGGTTTAAATGAATGGTTTCCCCACATGGAGAGCAGCAGGAGCTGCTGAAGACTATCCAAGCGTCATAGAACTGTTTAAACAAATGACTTTCCTTCAGCTTGATGATTGAATAAGTTATACTCTGACACAGCTAGGGCTTTTGATTTAGTTGGTCATTACTCTATTATTTGATTAACACGTTTGTTATTAAAATTCATCATACAGGGATGATTTCTGTATTTTGAACATTACATATCTTGAAAATGTGATTGCTGACAAGCAAAACATTTTGGGACTATGTCAACAATGGACAAATACCAAAATATAGTTTTTTGGTGAAATGTTCCTTTGAGGCTGCAACTGAACATGTTGTTCCTGTGACTGTCAGTATAGCTTCATTCTCATGGCAGGCCTATCCCCTCAGGAAGGGAATAGGGCTTTGTGAGGATAGAGAATATCAGTGAGAGCAGCACTAAGCCTGTGTCTCAAATGGCACCCAATTCCCTATATAGTGCACTACTTCAAAGGAAATAGGTTGCCATTTGTGACACAGACTAGCGGTCTCTCCCAGGAGGTGGTGTCACAGGGGAGGTGTTCTGTGTTCTGGAGACACGCTCTACTGGGCAGATTGGAGACCCGGAGACCCTTGGCCACTGCACCGGCCAATCAAAACAGATTAAAATAGACCATACATAACCCACCACCATAACCATCTATAATTGAGATCCATGGGACTGAGACACCCATCTTGAATTTAGTCACTATTAAGGGGCTGGGTACTGTGCAATCTGCAATGTGGATTGGAGCTCTACTCATTAATACTTTCATCCTAGTAATAAACAACCATGACAGTTAAAGGATGGGACTATCCTGATTAATTTCTCTCATTTAGTCAGGAACTTAACTGGTAAAGAACTTTATCTTTAAAACAGCACATGACTGGATAGAGAGTCAACTGTGCCCTTGCACATAGGATGTTTAAAACACACACACACACACACACACACACACACACACACACACACACACACAATCTGTCCCTGTGTGAGGTTCCTGTGAGGAGGATAAGATGATGATGGCAGTGTGTGTCAGGCCTGGAGTTCAGCACAGCATGGCCCAGGGAGGATGTGTGAACTCTGTGTAGCAACGTGGTTGGCCACCCCCTGATTTCCTGACAGATACTGTAGCAGCCAGCTACAGAGATGTAAGGAGAGCTGCAGGGGAATAGGAACGTTGCTCTTCGGCCTACTCTCCCTTTCTTACTAACACACACACGTGGCTAATATACACTCACACACACTGACACAGTCACACTCAAACAGACACACACTCCCCAGCCTCTCCCTCCAGAGATTTAACTGACGAGCCCCACAGCCAGAAATAAAAACACTCGATCTGACAAACGGCAATGAGGAATGGGAGCAGGAAACTTGCCATAGCATCTGTGGGCTAAACTAACCTCCACAACTCCACTCACAATAAACAAACCTCCCTCGTGTAATGAAGAGGAAAGGTGACTCAACTCATTGTTTCACAGTTTTTCCTGACCATGTGACCTGTCCAGGAAAACTCTGGGCTGCAGTTATAGTCTATAAGTAGGAAAAACTCCTGGAATTATGCTTTCACTTATTTACATTTTAGTAGATGGTCCTATCCACAGCAACAATTAGGGTTTGGTGCCTTGCTCAAGAGTACATTGAAAGATTTTTCACCTAGTCACCTTTCAGTTACTGGTCCTGTGTTCTTAACCACTAGGCTATCTGCCACTTGAAAATTCTAGATATGCCTGCACTTCAAGTCATAACAGACAGCCTTCAAAACGGCCTTCGTAGTCTGACTCTGTTTTGGCAGGATGAATGGGTTAGTTTTTCGCTTGCTCTCTCTCTCTGGGTGGAGGCCCTGAGGATTTGGCCCCACGGCCAAATGGCTAGTCAAAGTATAATGAGGATTTGTGGAGAGATGTGGGCTGCTGTTGTTCTGAACCCAATCCCAGCTGGGGACATCCCCATCTGTTCAACACAAGCTTCCAGCACACCCCCCGGACTGTTACCTCAATGGACTCCTCCATAAGCTGCTCTAACTCTGTGTCAGTGACAGAAGGGCCGCCTCAAAATACAGTGAGCTCCAAAAGTATTGGGACAGCGAAACATTTTTTGGTTGTTTTGGCTCTGCACTCTGCTACCCCCCGAAAACAATGCTAACCTCCCATGTTATTGTAATGGTGAGAGGTTAGCATATCTTAATATTTGTACGTCTAACTTCTTCACAATTCATTCAGGATTATCCGTAATCATGTTAGCATCCACATTAATGTAGAGAAACATATTCTATTCGTATTTACAATAAAACTGACTGCAATAGCATAATATACACTGCTCAAAAAAATAAAGGGAACACTTAAACAACACAATGTAACTCCAAGTCAATCACACTTCTGTGAAATCAAACTGTCCACTTAGGAAGCAACACTGATTGACAATAAATGTAATATGCTGTTGTGAAAATGGAATAGACAACAGGTGGAAATTCTAGGAAATTAGTAAGACACCCCCAATAAAGGAGTGGTTCTGCAGGTGGTGACCACAGACCACTTCTCAGTTCCTGTGCTTCCTGGCTGATGTTTTGGTCACTTTTGAATGCTGGCGGTGCTTTCACTCTAGTGGTAGCATGAGGCGGAGTCTACAACCCACACAAGTTGCTCAGGTAGTGCAGCTCATCCAGGATGATTCATCGATGCGAGCTGTGGCAAGAAGGTTTGCTGTGTCTGTCAGCGTAGTGTCCAGAGCATGGAGGCGCTACCAGGAGACAGGCTAGTACATCAGGAGACGTGAAGGAGGCCGTAGGAGGGCAACAACCCAGCAGCATGACCGCTACCTCCGCCTTTGTGCAAGGAGGAGCAGGAGGAGCACTGCCAGAGCCCTGCAAAATGACCTCCGCAGGCCACAAATGTGCATGTGTCTGCTCAAACGGTCAGAAACAGACTCCATGAGGGTGGTATGAGGCCCTGACGTCCACAGGTGGGGGTTGTGCTTACAGCCCAACACCGTGCAGGACGTTTGGCATTTGACAGAGAACACCAAGATTGGCAAATCCGCCACTGGCGCCCTGTGCTCTTCAGATGAAAGCAGGTTCACACTGAGCACATGTGACAGAGTCTGGAGACGCCGTGGAGAACGTTCTGCTGCCTGCAACATCCTCCAGCATGACCGGTTTGGCGGTGGGTCAGTCATGGTGTGGGGTGGAATTTCTTTGGGGGCCACACAGCCCTCCATGTGCTCGCCAGAGGTAGCCTGACTGTAATTAGGTACCAAGATGAGATCCTCAGACCCCTTGTGAGACCATATGCTGGTGCGGTTGGCCCTGGGTTCCTCCTAATGCAAGACAATGCTAGACCTCATGTTTAAAAAAAAAAAAATATATTTCACCTTTATTTAACCAGGTAGGCTAGTTGAGAACAAGTTCTCATTTGCAACTGCGACCTGGCCAAGATAAAGCATAGCAGTGTGAACAGACAACACAGAGTTACACATGGAGTAAACAATTAACAAGTCAATAACACAGTAGAAAAAAAATGGGCAGTCTATATACAATGTGTGCAAAAGGCATGAGGAGGTAGGCGAATAATACAATTTTGCAGATTAACACTGGAGTGATAAATGATCAGATGGTCATGTACAGGTAGAGATATTGGTGTGCAAAAGAGCAGAAAAGTAAATAAATTTTTTTTTTTAAAACAGTATAAAAACAGTATGGGAATGAGGTAGGTGAAAATGGGTGGGCTATTTACCAATAGACTATGTACAGCTGCAGCGATCGGTTAGCTGCTCGGATAGCTGATGTTTGAAGTTGGTGAGGGAGATAAAAGTCTCCAACTTCAGCGATTTTTGCAGTTTGTTCCAGTCACAGGCAGCAGAGTACTGGAACGAAAGGCGGCCAAATGAGGTGTTGGCTTTAGGGATGATCAGTGAGATACACCTGCTGGAGCGCGTGCTACGGATGGGTGTTGCCATCGTGACCAGTGAACTGAGATAAGGCGGAGCTTTACCTAGCATGGACTTGTAGATGACCTGGAGCCAGTGGGTCTGGCGACGAATATGTAGCGAGGGCCAGCCGACTAGAGCATACAAGTCGCAGTGGTGGGTGGTATAAGGTGCTTTGGTGACAAAACGGATGGCACTGTGATAGACTGCATCCAGTTTGCTGAGTAGAGTGTTGGAAGCCATTTTGTAGATGACATCGCCGAAGTCGAGGATCGGTAGGATAGTCAGTTTTACTAGGGTAAGCTTGGCGGCGTGAGTGAAGGAGGCTTTGTTGCGGAATAGAAAGCCGACTCTTGATTTGATTTTCGATTGGAGATGTTTGATGTGAGTCTGGAAGGAGAGTTTGCAGTCTAGCCAGACACCTAGGTACTTATAGATGTCCACATATTCAAGGTCGGAACCATCCAGGGTGGTGATGCTAGTCGGGCATGCGGGTGCAGGCAGCGATCGGTTGAAAAGCATGCATTTGGTTTTACTCGCGTTTAAGAGCAGTTGGAGGTCACGGAAGGAGTGCTGTATGGCATTGAAGCTCGTTTGGAGGTTAGATAGCACAGTGTCCAGTGACGGGCCGAAAGTATATAGAATGGTGTCGTCTGCGTAGAGGTGGATCAGGGAATCGCCCGCAGCAAGAGCAACATCATTGATATATACAGAGAAAAGAGTCGGCCCGAGAATTGAACCCTGTGGCACCCCATAGAGACTGCCAGAGGACCGGACAGCATGCCCTCCGATTTGACACACTGAACTCTGTCTGCAAAGTAATTGGTGAACCAGGCAAGGCAGTCATCCGAAAAACCGAGGCTATTGAGTCTGCCGATAAGAATATGGTGATTGACAGAGTCGAAAGCCTTGGCGAGGTCGATGAAGACGGCTGCACAGTACTGTCTTTTATCGATGGCGGTTATGATATCGTTTAGTACCTTGAGCGTGGCTGAGGTGCACCCGTGACCGGCTCGGAAACCAGATTGCACAGCGGAGAAGGTACGGTGGGATTCGAGATGGTCAGTGACCTGTTTGTTGACTTGGCTTTCAAGACCTTAGATAGGCAGGGCAGGATGGATATAGGTCTATAGCAGTTTGGGTCCAGGGTGTCTCCCCTTTGAAGAGGGGATGACTGCGGCAGCTTTCAATCCTTGGGGATCTCAGACGATATGAAAGAGAGGTTGAACAGGCTGGTAATAGGGGTTGCAATGGCGGCAGATAGTTTCAGAAATAGAGGGTCCAGATTGTCAAGCCCAGCTGATTTGTACGGGTCTAGGTTTTGCAGCTCTTTCAGAACATCTGCTATCTGGATTTGGGTAAAGGAGAACCTGGAGAGGCTTGGGCGAGGAGTTGCGGGGGGGCGGAGCTGTTGGCCGAGGTTGGAGTAGCCAGGCGGAAGGCATGGCCAGCCGTTGAGAAGTGCTTATTGAAGCTTTCGATAATCATGGATTTATCGGTGGAGACCGTGTTACCTAGCCTCAGTGCAGTGGGCAGCTGGGAGGAGGTGCTCTTGTTCTCCATGGACTTCACAGTGTCCCAGAACTTTTTGGAGTTGGAGCTACAGGATGCAAACTTCTGCCTGAAGAAGCTGGCCTTAGCTTTCCTGACTGACTGCGTGTATTGGTTCCTGACTTCCCTGAACAGTTGCATATCACGGGGGCTATTCGATGCTATTGCAGTCCGCCACAGGATGTTTTTGTGCTGGTCGAGGGCAGTCAGGTCTGGAGTGAACCAAGGGCTGTATCTGTTCTTGGTTCTGCATTTTTTGAACGGAGCATGCTTATCTAAAATGGTGAGGAAGTTACTTTTAAAGAATGACCAGGCATCCTCAACTGACGGGATGAGGTCAATGTCCTTCCAGGATACCCGGGCCAGGTCGATTAGAAAGGCCTGCTCACAGAAGTGTTTTAGGGAGCGTTTGACAGTGATGAGGGGTGGTCGTTTGACTGCGGCTCCGTGGCGGATACAGGCAATGAGGCAGTGATCACAGTGATGTGGCTGGAGTGTGACAGCAGTTCCGGCAAAAGGAAGGCATTGATACTATGGACTGGCCCGCCCGTTCCCCAGACCTGAATCCAATTGAGCACATCTGGGACATCATGTCTCGCTCCATCCACCAACGCCACGTTGCACCACAGACTGTCCAGGAGTTAGCATATGCTTTAGTCCAGGTCTGGGAGGAGATCCCTCAGGAGACCATCCGCCACCTCATCAGGAGCATGCCCAGGCGTTTTAGGGAGGTCATACAGGCACGTGGAGGCCACACACACTACTGAGCCTCATTTTGACTTGTTTTACATCAAAGTTGGATCAGCCTGCAGTGTGGTTTTCCACTTTAATTTTGAGTGTGACTCCAAATCCAGACCTCCATGGGTTGATAAATTTGATTTCCATTGATAATTTTTGTGTGATTTTGTTGTCAGCACATTCAACTATGTAAAGAAAAAAGTATTTAATAAGAATATTTCATTCAGTCAGATCTAGGATGTGTTATTTTAGTGTTCCCTTAATTTTTTTGCGCAGTGTATATATATATATATATAAATAAAAAAAGGGACCCCACCTGTTGTTCTTGTCCACAGTGATGCGGTCTCCTCCAGGGATAAGCTCCTTAACCTCCGTCAGACCATAGTACTCTCTGGTGATCTGGGATGGACACAGTGGGGGGTTAGATATCATCCAGTCAGGCAACTAAATATCATCCATTTCTACTGCAGAATCTGATTTGGCATCTGAATGTTGTGAAGATCTTTCTTTACAGTCATCTTTTAAATGGGTAATGACGTAGTGTTTCAGGAGGGAGTGGGTTTATGTTTTGTTTGGGGTTCAGACGTCTCCAAGAGTTGGCACAATTCACAACAGGGGGGCCCCTGTGAGGACTTACAGCAAAGTTTAGACAAAATGTCTCCTCAATGTCATCTTCCTCATGGTCCAGGAGCTGTTGTAAACTCCTAGAGAGAAAAAGAGAGACGTATTCACTAACACATGACCGTAGAGAATGTAAGTTCTCTCTCACTATGGTGGGAAAACAAAGAGAGGAGCACTAGCGAGAGAGAGAGAGAGAGAGAGAGGGAACGCAAGACAGAGAAATAGAAGACCAATGTCATCCTCATCAAAATTCCTCCCACATAGCTGCGTCTTGAGGTAAAGACTCAGCCAGCACACTTTTCATCACTGACACAGACAGCATCCCTCCCTGGCAGCCTCAGCCATCGCTAAAGACTTTCTCCCTAACCTAGCTGGGGATAACACACTCTCCATTTTAAAGGCCTCTGCCCTCAGTAGCATTTAGTGACATCGCTAACGTCACATTTTAGAGCTTACCCTGGTGGCCAGCTGTGTTCTGTCCCCAAAGCACCTGGATTATCTAGGATAGAACAGAAGAGGGAACAACAAGGCTTCCTGTAGCGCTAGCCTGTTTGAACGCTAACGCTAGCGGCTAATAATAGGCAGTAATGGAGAATGCCGGCTATGCTAATTCTAACAGCTAATAGACAGTGATTGAGAATGGGGGCTACGCTAGTGCTAGTAGCCAATAAAAGACACTGATGAAGAATGGGGGCTATGCTATGCTAACGCTAGGAGCTAATAATAGACAGTGATGGAGAATGGGGGCTATGCTATGTTAACGCTGGGAGACAATAACAGACCGTGAGTGATGGAGAGTGTGGGAGGAGGACTACGCTAAGCTATGCTTGCTAGGGAGAAGCTAGCCAACCCTAACACAACACAGGAAGTATGCATGGAGTAACAGAGCCAGGGATAGGGTGCCAAGGGGAAAAGAAACTCCTCGTTCTCTCCAGACCCAAAGGGCAGCCAAGTGGGATGTCTCACATTCTATTGAAGTTGGAGCAAGGATGGGCGTATGCTGCCTTGCTTTGTATGGGCTGTGTATTGGAGTGGTGTTCTTACGGGTTGTGGAGTTGAGTTTTTCTGCACAAAGTACTCTGAACTACAGTAGTCTGTGAAGTAGGTACAGTTGAAGTCGGAAGTTTACATACACCTTAGCCAAATACATTTAAACTCAGTTTTTCACAATTCCTGACATTTAATCCTAGTAAAAATTCCCTGTTTTAGGTCAGTTAGGATCACCACTTTATTTTAAGAATGTGAAATGTCAGAATAGATTTACTTCAGCTTTTATTTCTTTCATCACATTCCCAGTGGGTCAGAAGTTTACATGCCACTCCAATACCTTGACTTTGTTGCCATTTTGCCACATATTTGGAAGTATGCTTGGGGGTCATTGTCCATTTGGAAGACCCATTTGCGACCAAGCTTAAACTTCCTGACTGATGTCTTGAGATGTTCCTTCACTATATCCACATAATTTTCCTTCCTCATGATGCCATCTATTTAGTGAAGTGCACCAGTCCCTCCTGCAGCAAAGCACCCCCACAACATGATGCTGCAACCCCCGTGCTTCAAGGTTGGGATGGTGTTCTTCGGCTTGCAAGCGTCCCCCTTTTTCCTCCAAACATAACAATGGTCATTATGGCCAAACAGTTCTATTTTTGTTTTATCAGACCAGAGGACATTTCTCCAAAAAGTACGATCTTTGTCCCCATGTGCAGTTGCAAACCGTAGTCGGTCTTTATGGCAGTTTTGGAGCAGTGGCTTCTTTATTGCTGAGCGGCATTTCAGGTTATGTCGATATAGGACTCGTTTTACTGTGGATATAAATACATTTGTACCGGTTTCCTCCAGCATCTTCATAAGATCCTTTGCTGTTGTTCTGGGATTGATTTGCACTTTTCACACCAAAGTACGTTCCTCTCTAGGAGACAGAACGCGTCTCCTTCCTGAGCGGTATGACGGCTGCATGGTCCCGTGGTGTTTATACTTGCGTACTATTGTTTGTACAGATGAATGTGGTACCTTCAGGCGTTTGGAAATTACTCCCAAGGATGAACCAGCCTTGTGGAGGTCTACCATTTTTTTTCTGATGTCTTGGCTTTTGATTTTCCCATGATATCAAGCAAACAGGCACTGAGTTTTAAGGTAGGCCTTGAAATACATCCACAGATACACCTCCAATTGACTCAAATGATGTCAATTAGCCAATTAGAAGCTTCTAATGCCATGACATAATTTTCTGGAATTTTCCAAGCTGTTTAAAGGCACAGTCAACTTCGTGTATTTAAACTTTTGACCCACTGGAATTGTGATACAGTGAATTGAAATAATCTGTCAGTAAACAATTGTTGGAAAAATTACTTGCGTCGTGCACAAAGTAGCTGTCCTAACCGACTTGCTAAAACTATAGTTTGTTAACAAGAAATATGTGGAGTTGTTGAAAAACAAGTTTTAATGACTCCAACCTAAGTGTATGTAAACTTCCGACTTCAACTGTATTTGATATCCAGTTATCTTTGGGCTCCCGAGTGGCGCAGCGGTCTAAGGCACTGCATCTCAGTGCTAGAAGCGTCAATACAAACACCCTGTTTCGAATCCAGGCTGTATCACAACCAGCCGTGATTGGGAGTCCCATGAAGCGGTGCACAATTGGCCCGGGTAGGCCGTCATTGTCAAGAATTTGTTCTTAACTGACTTGCCTAGTTAAATACATTTTCTAAAATCTTATTTCAACTCAGAGTACTAGGAGTACACAGAAATACTAGAGTAAATAAACACCCCAAATGACTAACCAACTGTCATTAATTTCTCTTCCTTCTTCATTTCTTCACCACCACTTAGTTCAAAACCCACAGCTGTGTCGACTCTCTACTGCCTCGGTCTTAAGTGTACCCAAAAGTCAAGCCAAAAAAGCAACACAACCCATGACAAAACAACAAGACACTATTCATCGTCTGGGTTGTTTTGTGGCCCAACACCCCCGAGGGAGCCAACTCCTTAAAGAAAGCTGTCTTTTACTGTGACACGCTCAAGGGCCGATGCACTGCCCTAATTGTAGCCCTCGGACTGGTAATCTAAGGATAAAAAGCTTCAGCACCAACCTCCGAGCCATCTGCAGACAATTAGACCCTAGGCCAACCGCTGGGTTATGTACAGTAAGTACAGTGCCTTCCGAAATTATTCACACCCATAGACTCTTTCCACATTTTTTTGTGTTACAGCCTGAATATAAATTTGATTATATTGAGATTTTGTGTCACTGCCCTATACACAATAACGCCAAAGTGGATTTAAAAAAATGTTTACAAATTAATAAAAAATTAAAAGCTGAAATATCTTGAGTCAACAAGTATCCAACCCATTTGTTATGGCAAGCCTAAATGTGCTTGACAAGTCACATAATAAGTTGCATGGACTCGTGTCCATGCAACTTACTATTATTGCACACTTAGTGTTTAATGTGATTTTTGAATGACTACCTCATCTCTGTACCCCACGCATACAATTATCTGTAAGGTTCCTCAGTCAAGCAGTGAATTTCAAACACAGATTCAACCACAAACACCAGAGGTTTTCCAGATTGAAAAAAAAGATGTTTGAGCATGGTGAAGTTATTAATTGCACTTTGGATGGTGTATTAATAAACCCATTCACAACAAAGATACAGGCGTCCTTCCTAACTCAGTTGCAGGAGAGGAAAGAAACGGCACAGGGATTTCACCATGAGGCTAATGGTGACTAAAAGAGTTACAGAGTTTAATGGCTGTGATAGTTTTCTCCTGAGGATGGATCAACCACATTGTAGTTATTCCACAATACTAACCTAAATGACAGAGTGAAAAGGAAGCCAGGGCAGAATACATGCATCCTGTTTGTAAAAAGGCACTAAAGTAATACTGCAAAAAATGTGGCAAAGAAATTAACCTTATGTCTTGTATACAAAGTGCTATGTTTGTGGCAAATCTAACACAACACATCACTGAGTACCACATTTTTAAGCATGGTGGTGGCTGCACCATGTTATGGGTATGCTTGTCATCTGCAAGGACTAGAGAGTCATGGATAAAAAGAAACGGAATAAAGCTAAACACAGGAAAAATCCTAGAGGAAAACCTGATTCAGTCTGCTTTCCAACAGACACTGGGAGACTAATTCACCTTTCAGCAGGACAATAACCTAAAACACAAGACCAAATATACACTAGAGTTGCTTACCAAGATGATATTGAATGTTCCTGAGTGGCCTAGTCACAGTTTTTACTCATAAATCGATTTGAAAGTCTATGCCAAGACTTGAAAATGGCTGTCTAGCGATGATCAACAACCAACTTGACAGAGCTTGAATTTTTTAAAGAATAATGTGCAAATATTGTGCAATCCATGTGTGCAAAGCTCTTAGACTTACCCAGAAAGACTCACAGCTGTAAATCGCTGATACAGCGATTACAGCAGAGACAAACTATCTCCTCCTGGATCAAGATCCCTGCTGCCTAAATTTGTTTTGTGCATTTGGAAAGAAACAGTGTGCACTGCCAGTAATAGCATATACCCTAGTATGGTACAGGAACGGTATGAAGATCTGGATGCTGCCCAACCCTAAGCCCAACACTCAATTATTGCCTTCTGAAGAGATGTTGAGTTCACACAATGTGTTCAAATAAGGAGGGAAGGGGGAATTTAAAAAATAAACCCAGAATGAAATCTCTCCGCACCCAAGACAAAAATACATTTATACAAACAGCATGGACAATCAATATACCTAATGGCAGTAGAAAGATTGTGTTCAACACTAAGTCGTTTTTAATGAATGAAAAACACTCACTTTCCATGTAGAACTTTTAACAAGATGTGGCTAGGGGGAGTTAGCATGCAAGCCCATCCCAGCCTAGAGGCCTCGTGGCTGGGCTATGAATTCACATTACCTGCCCTCTGTGGGCGACAGCTCCTTGAGGTCCTCCAGAGTGGGTGCTACGCCCAGTAGCTTCTTGTAAAGGACCAGGGGGAAGTGGAGGTCCACCACGGTGCTGTTATAGATGGCCAGCCCACAAATGATCCCTATCAGATTGAACCAGTTGTACTCCACAAAACACTGGGCAGAAACAGAGAGAGACACAACAAGGAAGTTAAGTAGAGAGGCAGTGCTTTGTTGGGTGCATAGCAATAGTCTTAAAAGGCGTCCTCTTCTTGTTGCTCGTTCCTCACTGATCAGAAAATACAGGAGGTGGAAGAAACAAGAGAAGCCTACTGAAATGGTTCATCAGTATTAAGAGAGTAAAAAACTAAAGGACTTGAAACTATTGAGATGTACATCTTGTTTTTGATGGAAATGTAGGCTGGCATACCACCAAAGGTCTGTTTTTAAATCCAAACCAAGATTTAATTTGTTTTTATTCAACCACTTCATTCAATAATGTTCACCAACTGGGAAATGTATTACTGGGCTACTCAGAATTGTTGTTGATTCATTACGCATGCGTTTCTGATTAAAACTACAAGTTACATATGAATAATGACCCATTATGCCTTCCTAACTAAATATTGTTGATGAACCCTACAAACCTATTGAGGCCATTCAGCTTCATTTTGTTGTTATAGACCTGTTTGAGTTCCTCCTTCAAATCACTACTGTCAATTGCGAGTGTCAAAGGGTTTTGACATTCATTAATATTCCCACGACCCAGGGTGCTATTTTGTATACGTGAGTGAACGTTCCCGATGTCGCCTTGCCTCGCATGGGTGTCCCTTTTCCTGGAAAAACGCTGACCTACACCAACTCACTCCGATAGGACGGCTCTCATTACATAAGCGGTTCATATTTCAATACAATAATCATTTCTACCCTCAACAAACCACAACAAATATGACCTTTCTGGCCTAGTGGCATGTCCCTTCACACAATAGAATGTATCCAACTTACAGCACAATGGCCAGGCAACACAGCCAGGCCTGGGTCGGGGGTTAACAAAGGTCATTGAAATACAGACAAAAGACGTTACGAGACACCGGTAAACACTCAGGTAACCAAGACCAACCGTGTCTATTCAGAGCATTTGGAAATATTTTGAAACGTTGTTTGTGACCTTGTTCGGCTTTGAAAATGAATAATGTTGTTTAGATTTAGAAGATAATGAAATTGACCCTTCTGACATGTTGAGGCGGTTGGCTTCCAGAACATGAGTAGTAGGGATTTGACAACTAATATGACCTTGGTGTTGCTTCATACAATAGATAGGGTCTGTGGCCCAAATGGCATAGAGCCCTATATAGGGAATAGTGGGCCAATTAGGATGCATGTCAGACAGACTAACATTGGTTGTCTACAAAGAGCCAATTCTATGATGTCACAGTACCCCATTAACGGTTAGACATGTTTTATTGTCATTACTGTAAAAGAGAATGTGTTCTTACCAGGAGACATAAAAAACAGTTATTCAATAGACTACTACACTGTTCGCTTGCAACACTTCCCTTTTTTATTTTGTTCCTCTAGCAACCGTTGCCAAGGTCAGTGAAGGCATTTAATACACTTCTCTTGAATCATGTACTATACTCCAACGCACTTGCAAGAAATATTTAATACTACGTCCCTTTTCGAGTACAGTGTTATTTATTTAGCATTTTATTGTTTTACACAGAATTATGAGTAACATCAGCACTATATTTAAGCAATAAGGCACCTCGGCGGGTTGTGATATATGGCCAATATACCACGGCTAAGGGCTGTTCTTTGCACGATGTAATGCGGAGGTGCCTTATTGCTATTATAAACTGGTTACTAATGTAATTAGAACAGTAAAAATACATGTTCGGTCATACCCGTGGTATACGGTCTGATATATCACGGCTGTCAGCCAATCAGCATTCAGGGCTCGAACCACCCAGTTTATAATTACAGTTAGATATGTTCAGTTATCAACATTTGTTAGTGTTAGTGTTGTGCAGTGTGAATGGTTCACGGTTTTATTATACCATGTTATGAATGCCATCAGCCCTATATGTACAGTAAGATCGTGGTTAGTTGTACAGTGTTGTGAAGTAGAAGCGGTCACACAGGAGGTTGGTGGCACCTTAATTGGGGAGGACAGGCTCGTGGTAATGGCTGGTGAGGAATAGGTGGAATGGTATCAAATACATTAAACACATGGTTTCCTTGTGTTTGATGCGATTCCATTTGCTCTGTTCCAGCCATTATTATGAGCCGTCCTTCCCTCAGCAGCCTCCACTGAGTGGTACATGACTCACTTTATCAGAGAACCAGAGCAGGTTGGACTGGGTGTACTGGGTGAACATGCCATACACAGGGTCCATCAGCTCCTTCAACAGCAGTAGGAAGAACTCCTTGGTTACCCCCCCTGCATCCACCGCCTCCTCCCCATCAAAGATCACCTAGAGGGGGAGGGAGGGCCTTAGTTCCTGTAATTCAAGTGGCACTAACAACAGTGTGCAGCCGTTGACAAACAATTGATGATTGGTGGTGTTATCTTATTTCTCTTTGATTACAAAGATCTCTCCTAAAAAAAATCTCTCCATGTCTATTTACAACACACTACATGACCTTTGTGACCCTGAGAGGTGCTGAACTAAGACCTTGAGGGGCTTCTTGAGGTCGACGTCGGAGTAGATGGTGAGCTCTCTCAGCGCGTCGCTCACTAAGTGGTCCCTGCGTACGTGGAGCACCAGGAAGGGGTTCCGTGCCAGGAGGGGTTCCAGCGTCAGCAGCATGAAAACGTTATGCATGTTGGCCCCGCTCACCGCCATCTTGGAAAAGGTCACAGACAGGGGAAATAATATGTGTAGGAGAGATGGAAATTATATATTTTTTTCCATCAAGTGTTTAAAAAAAGACAAGTGCAATTAAATGGTCTCCAAGGGACATGTTTCATTCTTACATTGTCTATAAAAACAAGTTAATTTATCACGGCAAATGTCAACATAAATCAGTTTCAAACTTTGAGTTAACAGTGGAAACATTTATATAACGGTCCCGTGTGGCTCAGTTGGTAGAGCATGGCACTTGCAATGCCAGGGTTGTGGGTTCGATTCCCACAAGGGACTATTACTAATGAAAATGTATGCACTCACTACTATAAGTCACTCTGTGCCAGAGCATCTGTAAAAATGTACATATATATTTTCCAATCCTGGCTGTTACCTGCATCTGTAGCTCAGCGTCAGTTTGCAGCATGGTGGTCTTGGCTTGGGCGTTCAGTATGAACGGGTAGGCACATAAAGTCACTGAGCTCTGAATGGATGAAAAGAGAAACGTTATCGTTTGAAGAGCATATAGATAACGTGGCATTTACACTCATTTGATTAGAAAATAGCCTGTATACCTGTACTGCTGGTGTTCTCATTTTCTGAAAAACAAAATTATAATCATCAACTCAGTTTTGTCCAAATTACCCATGAAAACTATATTGTAGAGGATCATAACAGTGTATTCAGATTGACAGCTGGTGGCAGGGGCATAGCTGTCTAGCTATACCAGTTTACTGAGACATTGGCCAGAGCTACAAGGCACAAAGGTGAAAATATGAGGGTGGGGACAACAAAGTCTCTGTGCTCTTCCTAGAAAGGGCCTACACAGTTCGACAGATTCTACTATGCAGAGAGAAAGAGGGAGGGAAGAGGGGTAGGGGCTAGGGGGCTCGTCTGTGAGAGTAGCATCCCATTGGATTAGGATGAGAATGAGATAATTGGACACACACACACACCAAATTCCACAGGACGACATCGTCACAAGAGAGAGAGACGTAGAGATCTCCAGTACTCACAATCTCTGCTTTACTCAGAAACCACTTGAGGTAGTCTTCCTGGATGTCCACCAGGGTGGTGATGTCAGGGATATAGAAGCGGTTGTACTCCACATGCCCGGCCTTCAGGTTAACCTGGACACACACAGCAGCACAACAGCCCTGCTCAGAACACACACACTCATCATTATGATTGTTTACCTTTATTTTATACCAGGAAGTCTCTTGCGGTTTGATACATTTATATATATAAGGATTTCATGCATACTTGATATTTTCCCACAATTCTGTAAACTTATTTTTTGCATTACCGACATTCTTTAAAAAAAGGACAACTCATGTGTTCCTAACCTAAGGATCCTATTCGCACAGTAGACCTATGTTTAAGGACGGGAATCATAACACCTCTTGAAGTTTCTTCACAAGCTTTAGTATAAAACTTTAACTTGTGAAGTATCTAGAGAAACTTTTATGCAAAGAATGAGCTAATGAAGTTTCCCCATGATCATTAGCAGGAAATGTTACCTTATGAAGTTTCTCTAGAAGCTTTAGCGTGGCACTGGTGTAGTTTTCTAGGAAGACAGGGACGAGCAGGGCCTTTCCTCCGGTTAACAGGAACACCACAATGCTCTTATACATGTCCACCAGCCTGGAGAACACACCGCCGTCCACCAGGCACCACCAGTTATCTGCGGGGATCCAGAATATAACACACCACCAGTTATCTACGGGGATCGCAAATATAAACACACCACCAGTTATCTACGGGATCCAGAATATAACACACCACCAGTTATCTGCGTGGATCCAGAATATAACACACCACCAGTTATCTGCGTGGATCCAGAATATAACACACCACCAGTTATCTGCGTGGATCCAGAATATAACACACCACCAGTTATCTGCGTGGATCCAGAATATAACACACCACCAGTTATCTACGGGGATCCAGAATATAACACACCACCAGTTATCTGCAGGGATCCAGAATATAACACACCACCAGTTATCTACGGGGATCCAGAATATAACACACTACCAGTTATCTGCAGGGATCCAGAATATAACACACCACCAGTTATTTGCGGGGATCCCAAATATAACACACCACCAGTTATCTGCGGGGATCCAGAATATAACACACCACCAGTTATCTGCGGGGATCCCGAATATAACACACCACCAGTTATCTGCGGGGATCCCGAATATAACACACCACCAGTTATCTGCGGGGATCCAGAATATAACACACCACCAGTTATCTGCGGGGATCCCGAATATAACACACCACCAGTTATCTGCGGGGTTCCCGAATATAACACACCACCAGTTATCTGCGGGGATCCAGAATATAACACACCACCAGTTATCTGCGGGGATCCCGAATATAACACACCACCAGTTATCTGCGGGGATCCAGAATATAACACACCACCAGTTATCTATGTGGATCCAGAATATAACACACCACCGGTTATCTACGTGGATCCAGAATATAACACACCACCAGTTATCTACGTGGATCCAGAATATAACACACCACCAGTTATCTACGTGGATCCAGAATATAACACACCACCAGTTATCTACGTGGATCCAGAATATAACACACCACCAGTTATCTACGTGGATCCAGAATATAACACACCACCAGTTATCTACGTGGATCCAGAATATAACACACCACCAGTTATCTACGTGGATCCAGAATATAACACACCACCAGTTATCTACGTGGATCCAGAATATAACACACCACCAGTTATCTGCGGGGATCCAGAATATAACACACCATCAGTTATCTACGGGGATCCAGAATATAACACACCACCAGTTATCTACGTGGATCCAGAATATAACACACCACCAGTTATCTACGTGGATCCAGAATATAACACACCACCAGTTATCTACGGGGATCCAGAATATAACACACCACCGGTTATCTACGTGGATCCAGAATATAACACACCACCAGTTATCTACGTGGATCCAGAATATAACACACCACCAGTTATCTACGGGGATCCAGAATATAACACACCACCGGTTATCTACGGGGATCCAGAATATAACACACCACCAGTTATCTATGGGATACAAAAAAAACAAGACAACACATCACATTCCAGCATCTTTTAAAGGGAACCTGCAGTGACACTGCATATTTAAAAGTATGACAGAAGTGCCATGTGATGCACTGTACACATGAAGTGTATACCATTATGACAGTTGTATAACTGCCATTTTCCTGGGACTGACTGTGCAGTATGGAGAAAGAGTATTTGTGGTAGACTGAGGTGTACAGGGTATACAGTATCAAACACTGTTCAGCACATTTGTGTGCATGAGGGTATTTGTCTGTGCGCCGGTGTACCTGCATGCTTCGCAAACAACAAGCGTGGACTAACAGTGAAATGCTTACTTACAGCCCTTCCCAACAACGCAGAGAGAAAAATAAAATAACAAATAATAGAAAGATAACCCCAGGAGTAAATATACAATGAGTAACGATAACATGGCTATAAACACAGGGTACCAGTACCGAGTCGATGTGCAGGGATACAGGGTAATTGAGGTAGATATGTACATATACAGTTGAAGTCGTAAGTTTACATACACCTTAGCCAAATACATTTAAACTCAGTTTCACAATTCCTGACATTTAATCCTAGTAAAAATTCCCTGTCTTAGGTCAGTTAGGATCACCACTTATTTTAAGAATGTGACATGTCAGAATAATAGTAGAGAGAATGATTTACTTCAGCTTTTATTTCGTTCAACACATTCCCAGTGGGTCAGAAGTTTACATACTCAATTAGCATTTGGTAGCATTGCCTTTAAATTGTTTAACTTGGGTCAAATAAGTTGAGTGAATAAGTTGAGTGAATTTTGGCCCATTCCTCCTGACAGAGCTGGTGTAACTGAGTCAGGTTTGTAGGCCTCCTTGATCGCACATGCTTCTTCAGTTCTGCCCACAAAGTTTCTATAGGCTTTATTGTCCTTAAGCCATTTTGCCAAAACTTTGGAAGTATGTTTGGGGTCATTGTCCATTGGAAGACCCATTTGCGACCAAGCTTTAACTTCCCAACTGATGTCTTGAGATGTTGCTTCAATATATCCACAACATTTTCCTTCCTTCCTCCCTCATAATGCCATCTATTTTGTGAAGTGCACCAGTCCCTCCTGCAGCAAAGCACCCCCACAACATGATGCTGCCACCCCCGTGCTTCATGATTGGGATGGTGTTCTTCGGCTTGCAAGCCTCCTCATTTTTCCTCCAAACATAACGATGGTCATTATGGCCAAACAGAGGACATTTCTCCAAAAAGTAAGATCTTTGTCCCCATGTGCAGTTGCAAACCATTTGTATGGAGGCCTTTCAGGTTATGTCAATATAGGACTCGTTTTACTGTGGATATATACTTTGTACCCGTTTCCTCCAGCATCTTCACAAGATCCTTTGCTGTTGTTCTGGGATTGATTTGCACTTTTCACACCAAAGTACGTTCATCTCTAGGAGACAGAACGCGTCTCCTTCCTGAGCGGTATGACGGCTGCGTGGTCCCATGGTGTTTATACTTGCATTCAATTGTTTGTACAGATGAACGTGGTAACTTCAGGCGTTTGGAAATTGCTCCCAAGGATGAACCAGACTTGTGGAAGTCTACAATTTTGTCTTGGCTGATTTCTTTTGATTCTCCCATGATGTCAAGCAAAGAGGCACTGAGTGTGAAGGTAGGCCTTGAAATGCATCCACAGGTACACCACAAATTTACTAAAATGTTGTCAATTAGCCTATCAGAAGCTTTTAAAGGCATGACATAATTTTCTGGAATTTTCCAAGCTGTTTAAAGGCACAATCAACTTAGTGTATGTAAACTTCTGACCCACTGGAATTGTGATACAGTGAATTATAAGTGAAATAATCGGTCTGTAAACAATTGTTGGAAAAATGACTTGTGTCATGCACAAAGTAGATGTCCTATTCAACTTGCCAAATGTATAGTTTGTTAACAAGACATTTGTGGAGTGGTTGAAAAACTAGTTTTAAAAATGACTCCAACCTAAGTGTATGTAAACTTCCGACTTCAACTGTAGGTATGGATAAAGTGACTAGGCCACAGGATAGATAAACAGCAAGAGCAGCATATGTGATGAGTCAAGAGTTTGTGCAAAGGAGGGTCAATGCAGATAGTAATCAATAGCTACCTGGACTATTTAACTATTTAGCAGTCTTATGGCTTGGGGATAGAAGCTGCTCAGGTTCCTGTTGGTACCAGACTTGGTGCATTGGTACCGCTTGCTGTGCGGTAGCAGAGAGAACATGCTATGACTTGGGTGGCTGGAGTCTTTGATAATTTTTAGGGCCTTCCTCTGACACCGCCTGGTATAGAGGTCCTAGATGGCAGGGAGCTCGGCCCCAGTGATGTACAGGGTTGTACGCACTACCCTCTGTAGCGCCTTGCGGCTAGATGCCAAGCAGTTGCCATAGCAAGTGGTGATGCAACCAGTCAAGATGCTCTCAATGGTGCAGCTCTAAAAACCTTAAGAATCCCATGCCAAATCTTTTCAGCCTCCTGAGGGGGAAGAGGTGTTGTCGTGCCCCGCCACGACTGTGTTGGTTTGTGTGGACCATGATAGATCCTTAGTGATGTAGACACACCGGAACTTGACGCTCTCGACCTGGTGCACTACAGCCCCGTCAATGTGTGTGTGCGTGTGCACGTATGGGTGTCTGTGTGCATGCAATGTACATAGTACATTAACATGCGATTGTGCATGTGTGTGTGCTTGAAATGCAACTATGTTGCCCCCCTACCAAGCACTTTGCTGGGGTTGGCATCCAGGCGGAGTATGGCCATGGCTAGGGGGATGGTGAGGGTAATGTAGTTCTTGGAGTCGTGCAGGGCGGGACACTCCGACAGGATCAGGTAGATCCTCATGGCCTCAACGTCAGGGGGAGAGCAGGGCAGCTGGGGGATCAGCAGGCTCTCAAAACTCTTAGTGGCCTGGCAGGACAGAGACACATGGATGGAGGGAGAGAGAGATGGATACATCACTTTAAAATCATCCATCAAAATATCACCTAACAGCTGTCCGTACAACCGGTTCACTGTACATCACAATGCTTGTTATTTTCATTTGCTAATGCAGATGTAACTGAATGAGTATATTATGATATGAGTGAAGTAGAGTACCTGAAGTTTTATCAATTTAAACTGTGACTGACCGATGGTGAAGAATTGGGATACTTGATATTGACTGTATTTTCAACATTGCAATACTGTACCAAAATGATACAATATATATTTTCTTTTCTTTTATGTCGGAACAAGGATAGCTTTTTACAAAATCTAAAGGATTAGCTGGACTCGGCAAAGGGACAAAAACATCACAGGAAAATGTTTTGGGAGAGGCCTCCTGTGGTTGGCTGGTTGCTAATGCTGCCTGATCTTTATAGAACACAATAAATCAAGTTAGATTGAGAAGCCCCAAAATCCCTAACATATTATTAGTGGGCTAGCTAGCTCTGAACCTCATGACCTCAGTCCAGTAGGCATTCTGCGTGAAACAATCAAAACCCAGCAGAGTATGTGTTGATCTTACTGAGATGATGCGTAAAGTGTGCTGTACCATTTCAGAAGTCAGGGGGCGGTGTACCCTGAACACCCCTATTTTACTCTACTACATAGCTCAGTCCAAAGTGCTGCTGGCTAGGTCTAACAGATGCCGTACACTCCTAGAAAAAAAAGATGCCATCTAGAACCTTAAAGGATTCTTCAGCTGTCCCCATAGAACCCTTTTTGGTTCCTGGTATAACCCTTTTGAGTTCCATGTAGAACCCTTTTCACAGATGAATCTACATGGAACCAAAGGGTTCTACCTGGAACCAAAAAGGGTTATCCTATGGGACAGCTGAAAAACCCTTTTGAAGCTTGTGCTTCTAGTTCTGACCGTGCAGTAATATCTAACAAGTAATCTAACAATTTCACAACAACTACCTTGTACACACAAGTGTAAAGGAATGAATAAGAATATGTACATACAAATATATGGATGAGTAATGGCCGAACGGCATAGGCAAGATGCAGTAGATGGTATAGAGTACAGTATATACATATGAGATGAGTAATATAGGGTATGTAAACATTATATAAAGTGCCATTGTTTAAAGTGACACGTTTATTGCATTCAATTTTTTATTATTAAAGTAGAGATCTGAGTCAGTATGTTGACAGACAGACAAGGCTTTGTGTCCTTGGACTAAAATATTGCATTTGAGTCAAAACATAAACCATGACTCTGTATGATAGGGTTGCCATGACAACGACCATGACAATGACCCTGTAAAGGGGATTTGTAAATGCCATTATTTCACTCAGTTCAAATCTACCGGCCTCAGCTATAACACGTTTATGAGTAGATGGATAGAACCAAGTAGCTTGATAGTCAAAACTCGGGGTACATCTCAATTAAATCTAGAATATTTAATGGTGAAACAGCCACGTCCGTTTGCTATATTACAAGTTACTGCAAACAACAGTTTTTTCCCATCAGACATCACTGCACGAGCAATAGAAGAGCACATGTACTTCTTTTTTTCTCATGCAGCGCGACACTCCTCAGCTCAACAAAAACAACAACGGTGGTGGGGTGGCCAGTGGCGCTGCTTCCCCATGCAGATTCCATCTTTAAAGCTGCAATATGTACCTTTTTGGGCGGCCCAACCAAATGTACATATAAATGTGAGATCTGTCATTGTAAGCAAGTTAAGAAGCGGTAGATCTATGTGCACTATTTCTATGCTTTCCGTTTTTAAGTTGAGTTTTTGCATCTTTTACTTTCGGTATTTCAAGCTTCAAAAATCTGAAAATACCAATATTTGTGGTTATGGAAAATATATTTCAAAGCGGTTTATATGGTACAATGATTACCTACACTATACTTGCTGGTTGTGTCACGTAAACTGAAATCATGCGAACTATTTGAATTTTACAAACCAGGAAATGGCTGAGCGATTTCTACATAGTGCACCTTTAGTGCCTAAAGTGTTTTCTCCTCATCTCCTTTCCTTCACCTGCTCCTATGTGAAAGAACCAAAGACCTGAAACCCAGTGGTCATCATTCATATTGCTTTTCACTGTGTTTTCATATCAGTACAGATGATGGAAGGAGGCCACTTTAACTATGCATACCCTGGTGTTTGAGCATAGGGAGGGTCCCGCTTTCAGGTATTGGGATAAGATATGGTACACAAGAGTCGTTACCTGCTCCAATAGTCTGGCGAAGGGCGGTTTACTGAGTGTCTCAAACAGCAGGCGGACTGAGTTGAGATCGATGCCAGGGACTTTAGGGTTGGTCTTAAAATGGCTGTCATCACTGGGGGAACAAACAAAGAACAAAATAGCCTTTAAGACCAAACCCCCCCTAAAATTACCAAACAGAAAAACCCATGATAAACTACCCAGACTTTTCATCAGTTTTAACTGTGGCGCTTAAAATGGAAGTTCCGCTCAAAATTCAGAACATCCCTTTAAAAACTCATCAGCAGAGATATAAATAAATGGCTGGACTAAATCCATGAATTTGTGTAGAACCATTGATGAATAGAACACACAACACGTTCCTCTGGGTTAGATAAGAGTCTCTAGCTTCTGTTCTAACTGGGCACGTGGCAGTTGTGTGAGCTCACTGCAGGGTATAAAGCTCTAAGACCTAAACAGAAACACACATACATACACACCTAGGGATGAACAGGGACCATATATTAAGTCTAGTCAGAGCCTCCATGTATTTAAGCCCATTCCAAACCACATTCACTGCTTTATCTTGTGAACTCTTCCAGGGGTGTTGTGTGTGAGAGAGAGAGAGAAACACCACAAAGCCCAGAAAACTCAAAGGCATGAAGGACAGCGACTATTTACAGACAACCTCCAGATATTGATACAAAATAATAATAATTCAGCCATAATAAACCAGATTTGGCTTTGTGTGACTGTTTGGTAAACAGAGACTCCGACCGGAACGATAAGCACTAACAAGTAGAGGCGTTATGCTAGCTAGGGAACAGTGCTTCTGTACCCACCGGAATCAGGCAGCTTTGTGGCATGCCATGTGTGTGTGTTTCATACTCTAAAGGTCCAAATTGAGACGATTCGTTTTAGGAACACCGTGCAGACGTTCTTGGGCGGCCCACATGATGCCATCACCAATGAGTGACCTCTACAAACAATAACAGATGGGTGATTGGGAACATAACATACTACCAGCAACACATTGTCAGTTTCTCTCCCTCTCGGTTGAGCTAATGGCTAAACCTGCCAGTGTTTTATAGAACTGTTAAATCCAGTAGGTTTTAGGACAGGCTGCTTTAGCAGAGAGGGCAGGACATACAGTAAGGTGCTTATTGGTCTTCTCTAGTCTAGAGGACACCATTACGCTGATGGGCTCGGAACTAGGGTCGTTCCCATGAAGTGATAGGCATCTGGCGGAGAATCAGCACAAAATGGCCACCCCTCCCTCATACACGCCATCTGCGCTTTATCTCCACACGGATCTCTAATGGAATCTCTGTGTGTCTGTACAGTGTGTATAGATAGGAGTATTTCCTGGAGTCTCTTCCCCTAAGGTCAGCAGTTCTGAATTGTAGGCACATGATGGGAATGAGTGTTGGTCGGACAAGGACATTAAGGACATGATTTTGTCCTCTGTCCTCTTTGCCTTTTCCCACAAGACATAAGAGAGAGACACCGGGTGTGACTCAATACTCATGGCTTCCTTTCGTGGTCTCCTTCCAAACAGGTGAAAGAACAGGATAGGCTGTCGATCAATGCTCACCTCTCATCCAGGAAGCTGGCGTTCCAACAGGCGGTGGAAGACAGCAGGAGAATGACGTCACTAAAAGCAGAGGGAGACCAAGACATAAACGCAGGAAATGATATCAATCAATTGAAACAAGATCAAACAGATACCAGTCTTCAGAGTGGTATAGAGCTTCCAGCTGCTGAAGCTAAAAAGGGTCACCACAGGATCATCGTCCTGCTAAAAGAAATGTCATTCTCCGCATAGGAAACGATAAACAATTGTTCACAAAAAAATATTTTCAAGACAAATCGAATCCACAAATAACTCATATCACTGACTTACTTGGTGATAGTGGAATCTGTGTTGTCTAGGAGTTTCATCCTCCACGTATTCAAACTGGCATCATTTATCAAAGAGATGCTTCTACTGATGTTAGTGACGCGGAAGTCTTCAGGAGGGGTGGAACTCTGTAGAGGAGAGAAGGGGGTCAGGGGGGAGTCAAGGTAACGTAGCACATCAGCTAGTCGGCTACATTTAGCAACGATATTCTCGATAGCGCTTCCACTGTAGACATTACAAGGCTATCCAGAGACGTGTGTTTTGGGTTCATTCCCTTTCCCACTTGCAGATAAAATAAATACTCTGAGAGGTCCAAGTACATTGTAGAGAGAGTATCTATCTGTGTGTTGGTGTTATCAAGTCACATTCCTGGCAATCAACAGGAGGATATCCGTTGTAGACAGATGTAGGCTACTTGGGGTGCATCACAGTAATATCTCATTCACTACTTCCCACAAATCTAAAAGCACTGGATTGGTGGAGGCATCGGCTAGAGGGAGTTTCCACCATATTTATTACACCAGTCTTTTCTTTCGAACCAGTGAAGGGAAGTGAACAGGTGCACATTCTGGGAGGTAGGACAAATAATTGGGACATAACCTTGGTCTTAGATCTCTCTGTCCAGATCAGAGACCATCCAGACATTCTAGCTGGTCAATAACTGGAGCAACAGTTCCACTTAGTGGCAGAAAACTAGAACTGGCTCACTTAATGAAAACACATCAGCATCCTTCCTCACTACTAGGTCTATAGCAGAGCTCTCTAACCATGTTCCTGAAGAGCTACCGTCCTGTAGGTTTTTACTAAAACCCTAATCTAGTGCACCTGATTCTAATAATGAAATGGTTGACAAGCTGAACCAGGTTAGTTCCAACTGGGGTTGGATCAACAACCTAAAGGAGGGTAGCTCTCCAGGAACAGGGTGGAGAACCCTGGTCTAAAGCATATTCTTCCCATCCCTGAAAGAGGAAATTCTATGTCTTTCAATTCAATGTCTGGGCATAAAGCGTCTCAGAGTAAGAGAGCTGATCTAGGATCAGGGCCCCCCTGTGCATGTGATCTTATTCATTATGATCGAAAAGGCTAAACTGATCCTAGATCACTCCAATTCTGAGAAGCTTTATGAATACGGTGCCTGTACTGTTACATCAGTTAATGACCAAAAGCTGAGAAACGATTAAGTGAAGTCCTTTACCTTTTCGTCTGAGTACAATAGGAAGTTATGGTCCCCTCCACAGTTGATTTTTGTAATGGCATAATGATCAGGCCCTAGAAAGGGGAAAGGAGAGGGAAGAGTTACTGACTGTTGGTTTAAAAATCGGCTAGCTCAACAGCATTGTGGTGACTTACGGGAACAGTTTATGCTTATAGGAAATAGCTCCTGAGTGAAGTTTCCCCTTGAGAGAGATCAAGGATCAGCTTCCCTTCCCCCCCAATTCTAATCTTAACTATTAGTGGGGGGAAAATGCTAATCCAAGATCAGTGTCTAGGGGCATCTTCGCCCTACACAAGCATTTTCCAAACTCCAAAAGGTGCATGTTTTGGTTTTTGCTCTAGTACACAGCTGATTCAAAGAACCAAAGCGTGATGACGAGTTGATTATTTGAACCAGCTGTGTAGTGGTAAGGCAAAAAACTAAATGTGCACCCCCTGGGTTCCCCAGTTTAGGAAACGCTGCCCTACACCGAGAAGCTCCCTAGATTTTGATTTAGTCCACTAGATGGCAGGAAAGCAATACAAGCTAAGCAATCCACCTCAAAGACCATCAATCAGTGTGTTAAACACTGAGAATCCTGTTTCATAGACCTCTAACTCACTCACAACCTAATACAGTTCACTCTAGAAACATCCGTGTTGCTGAAATAATGTCAAACATTTTACCACAATGGGGATATTTTGATACTATTTCATTCTTTGAACATTGAATTTATCCCATTCATAGACTTTTAATACGCATGGTTAATATGCGTATTATAGTGATCTAGTGATCTTTCTCCCTACAGTCATAGTTTTATATACAGTACATTTATATGAATCACTGAATAAGCTGTGGATGTATCTGAACAAGTCCTTGCACTCGTGTGCCTGTTCCATTTAACGTCCTATGCGTTCTCTTGTCTATTTCTGACTTGCTCCTACAACAGGCCGGACATTTTCCTCAAGTAACAGCTCCCTGATTCTGCCTTGCCTTGCCTTATTTCCCTACATTCTCTTCTTCCCAACTGGAGTCATCCAGTTACCTGACATATGACGAGGACTTCCTGTGAGCCTTCCTGTGAGGCTGCTTTTGACAGGAAGTGGGCTTTTGATGTCACCTCGTGTCCCGGTGCCCAGCTGACCATTGGTGTTACAACCGAAAGCATACACCAGACCGGAGGAAGGCACAAACGCCAGGGTGTGGTGTCTGAAACCGAGACGGAGAGGATAGAAAGAGAGTATGAGGAATCTAGGACAGAGAAGGCAAGTAGTCATACCATAACTTACCTGATGTAAACCTGTACTGTACTCTATTATACTGCTATGCTATCCTAAGCTATGCTTTGCTAGGCTATGCTTTGCTTTGTTATGCTACGTTGACCAGGCTACGTTGTGTAGTACCTGCCACAGGCAATCTGGGAAACCTCGCTGCCCATCAGCTCCTGCACCTGTCTGGGTAGAGGCTCGTTGTTGGTGGAGTCATGACCCAGTTGACCACGAGAGCCGTCCCCAAACGTAAACAAACCCCCATCCTGTCAACCAAACACAGAGCGAGGCTTCAATTACAATAAAGGATGTGAAAAGGAATGCTGAAGGACAGTCTGTCATAGCTCGATACAATTCCACATGCATATTCCTCACCCTCCAAAACAAACATGAGAATTCTTCAAAGGCATGAACGCGTTCATGGATTAACAGCAGGTCCTTTTTCAGTACTGTGCTTTCTCAAAACCCACCATCATCTGAAGACTATATGAGAGCTTCATCACAAGACTATAAACACATAACAGACAGATACGCAGGAGGACAGTTGTGTTCCTCACCTTGGTGAGGGCAGCTGTATGCTCGTCTCCACAGCTGATATAAACCACTTTTTGGGATCTGAGGAACTTGATGTGGCAAGGGACAGACCGGTCTGTAGAAAGGAAATAAAACACACGCGCACATATTCCGTGTTACCTTCAGAACATCACATTGCTTTATATGAAGGTCTGCTTATAAACTGCTTACAAGCAATCATTAATTTAATCACATAATCGGAGAAACGATTGGGCATTTGGACCCATATAGCAATGGGTCTGTAGTCCAACAGGCTTCATCAGTCTATTGGGGTGCATTACTTCTCTCTACGTATGTCTCATCAACGTATAAGTTAGTTAGCCTACCCTGTTTGTCATTTAACCCCAGCTGTCCGGCGCCGTTCTTGCCCCAGCCGAACACGGCTCCAGAGAGGGACAGGGCGAAGCTGTGGTCTCCCCCAGCGGTGATCTGAGCCAGGGGGATCCCTGACAGAGACTTGAGGGGCTGGGGAGACAAGGTGCTGGGCTCTCCCTTCCCCAAACCCAGCTGACCACTCGAGTTCTGGCCCCACGTGAACAGCTGACCGTCTGGGAGAGAAAAGAGGGGGTTAGCCTAGCATTAGCCTAGCATGAGCTGTTAAGCATGTAACTTTGGTGTGTAGCGCTACAGTATGAGTGGTAGTGTGAGGTGCTGCTGTTGACTTCATTCTCACCTTTAGAGAGTGCGATGCAGTGCTTGTTGCCACACATTATTTGAGAGATGCGATGCTCGCACAGCTTCTTGATCAGCCTGAGAAATACAGGAGATGCATTGAGTTGCAAGGCCAATGCCTGAACAACTATGCAGTATTTGGCAGATTTTAACCAACTACATGTAATATACAGTTAGCTTTACAATCCCTGTATAGTCAACATCTAGAACACCGTACGTGTTGTAGCCTTTGTAACCCTCCCAGCAAAGTACAGCATGAAGATAGGCAGAAACTGCTTCTTAAATAGAAATCACCGATGACACTGTAGGTGATGTCATGGAGACGTTGGCTACCTAAGCCCATGGGCAGAAACCCGTCATCGGGTTGAACGGTCGTCTAGCGCCGAACTGTGCATGTGCAGGCCGTCAAATCAAACGAACTCCTTCGACAAAGTTGTTTTTGATGAAAATCAAAACGTCAGTTTGGCATTTTCACGAGGTTTGAGTGATAACATGTTTAACTACTGAAGACATTGACTAGAATCTCGGGTTGTGCATTTAGATTTCGAGAAAATGAACCACCAAGAATTTCTCACTTCTCTCATTGACTTCTCAAACCCAACCTGGTCTGTTTCGTAAGCCTTCCTGGAAGTCTCGCTATGTTGCGGGTCTGTTTTTTTTTTTAAGTCTATGCCCGTAGCATTTAGCCATCACATGCAGTTCTCACAATTCCATTGGTTTTCATGTACCTCTTCCAGTAGGCTATTCCTCAGCAAAGCTTCAATAATGTATGTTCTAGCATGCTGGGTCACCTCGGGATTGGGACGGTCTCCTCAGCGGTCCCCAGTCCCAGCTGGCCCCCTCCACCAGCCCCCCAGGCAAACACCTGGCCCTGCTCATTCAGCGCCATGGAGTGGGCCTGGCCGCACGATACCACCCCTATCTTCTGGGTGTCCAGGGCCACCACCAGTTCTAGAGGGTAAGGAAGAGGGATGAAGGGGGAGGGAGGAGTGGGGAGGGAGGGGAGGGTATGACAGACTTTAGCCAGGCTCTCTAGAAAGACTAGTATTTAGAATGAACGATCCACATCTACAAATGCACAATCTTAATTTGATCACCCGGTTGTTTCAGGAAATGTCCTGCATAGCAGGAAACACAAACTTGTAGTCTATTCAAGGATTAAAAATGCTTCTAAAGTTTATAATTTACACTTTAAAATGTCTGACTTTATTTGCCCTAAAAATGTATCAACCACTACAAAAAAACGGCCATTAATTATAACCCACACAATAATTCACATTTCCGGTTGCTGCAGGATTATTTTCCTGCTGTGAGAAACTGGTCAAATTAAGATCTTACACCTGTACCAGTTTTAGGACTGGTGCATCTTAGACTATACTGTGGATGAGAAAATGAAGTATCTTTTCTCAATGTATCTTCTAGTCTGAGCATTCTAGAATGTTATGCTAGGCCTTTGTCAGAAAGCCTTAGAGACCAAACCCACTTCAAGTATTTAGTGTGGATACACTATCTGACCAACCATCTTCTGGAATGTCCCAGTGCTTTCTAACTATCTAGCTCCACATTTCATTTTCACTTATCATGAAGGCATGTTAGGAAGAAATTAATGCAAAATAAACAGGGGTTAATGTCAGTCATTACAAAATATTTTCAATCACTCTTGGAGAAAAATACTTATTTATTATTTTAAAAAACATTGTTTCAGCATTAGGCCTATAGGTTTCATCAGACTGCTTTGCTTTCAAATTCAATTATTTAATTTCTATCTTAAAAATGATGTACCTTAACATTATACATTTTACCTCAGCACTTTAGCAGATATAATTATAGTTAAATATCGCCTGAGAATTGGAAGCCAAGAACACGTGTGTGATGACTAAATAATGCACCCCAACAAGTCTCCTCCTGCCGTGCCTCAGTTCCTGTACACAAATCTGTGTGGCCGACCATGTAGCCTAGAGAGTGGTTGGGTGGTGGTGGTTTGCATGCAATATAGCTGTGAGCAGCAGCTTCATAGGAATGCAGGCACGCACAGCACAGTAGAAACCACTCATAAGATGAAAGGAGAAATATATTTCACAGCATACAGTATTGTACTGCAGCGTCATACAAACTACCTGTGTATCAGAAATATACTATTATAGGGCATTGAGTCTCAGTCTTATATGCCAGCAGCACACCACCCTGCATCTCACTGCTGGCTTGCCTCTGAAGCTAAGCAGTTAAGCAGGGTTAGTCCTGAATGGGAGAACAGATGATGCTGGAAGTGATGTTGGAGGGCCAGTAAGAGGCCCTCTTTCCTCTGGTCCCCCGCCCAAAATATCCCAATGTCCCAGGGCAGTGATTGGGGATATTGCCCTGTGTAGGGTGCAGTCTTTCGGGTGGAATGGTAAACGGGTTTCCTGACTCTCTGTGGTTACTAAAGATCCCATGGCATTTATCGTAAGAGTAGGGGTGTTAACCCTGGTGTCCTGGCTAAATTCCCAATCTGGCCCTCATACCTTCATGGCCACCTAATCATCCCCTGCTTCCAATTGGCTCATTCATCTCCCGGTAACTGTTCCCCAAGTCGTTGCTGTAAATGAGAATGTGTTCTCAGTCAATTTACCTGGTAATATAAGGATTACATTTGTTTTTCTTGTTTTGATAATGGATTATTTACAAAATAACAGATTGGCTCTGTTTAACATTGAAACCTTAAAAACGGGCAATCTTCAGTTGCTGTATCCATTTTTGGACTTAAATTTTGGACTGTAAATTATACATAGACCTACCCATTGATTCTTGAAAAATATAACTTATAAATTAGTCATGAGCTTTGTGCAACTGTCAACCCTCATCAGATCCCAAAATATTAGCTTGTTTTATTCCAATGTTTGCAAACATTGTAAATGTAAACAAACACTGTATAGACTAAACATGCTTAAAACTATAAGTTGAATATGTTGGGTGGTCAGTCCTTTCATACATTGCTCTGCCTATAATTTTGAGAGCATTTAAATATCTCCAGGCCCATTCCTCAGATTTTTGCCAAAATAGAGGTGGGGTGACTGCTTTGTTATTGTTTCAACTAAGGATTGACGCTTTAAAGGGATAATTCACTCAAAAACAATATTTCATTATTTTGTCCATTAGTCAGTCCACTGTTAATATAATTCCCCAAAAAGTATAAAATGTCACCAGTCAAGTTAAGACTGATCACTTTCAGTACAGAGAAAAAAACTGTATCGTTGCCTTTGCGTATGGTAAAGCTGGTGTTATCGGCCCAACTGGTTAATAAATAGGCCTATTAAATTAAATAGTGCTCTGAGAATGACCGGTGGCAAAGGGAGTGCTTCCAACAATAATCAACGTTTTGTGATAGTTTCCAGAAGCAGTCGTCAAGTGTATGGTTGTATGGCTAAACATAAATATGACCCTTACACACACACACACACACACACACACACACACACACACACACACACACACACACACCACCCCACATGATGCAAACAGAGCAGATCATTGGTGCCTGAGATCTCATTAAACAGCCATGTGAGTGACAACACACTCCTGAGTCCTAGAAATAGTGCTTCTCCAACCTATCAACTCTCCTGGCTTAGCCTAGGAGCCAGTGAGCTACCAGTAAGGATTCATCCCAAATGGCTCCCTATTTCCTTTATAGTGCACTACTTTTACACTGTAGAAGTAGTGCACTTTATAGGAAATAGGGTGCCAATTGGGACGCACACTAAATGTCATAAATAACATGATCTTTAAGATTGTCATACCTCCTTCCTCCCAGGCATTATCCCTCTGTTTAGTAAATAGAACCTAATCCACCATGAATTCATATAGTCTGCATTGCAAAAGTGATTAAACGCTACTGTAGTATTAAGGAGGTGGGGTCTAAACAAATGTTGTGACACAGGTATAACATTTCATTATAGTAGAGAACAGTAGAGAACAAATCTGCTCATTGGCAGATTTCCCTGCGCTTACACATTAGAGTTGCAGCCAAGTACAATAAGATGTAATATCCCACTAGATTGGGCATTCAGTATAGTATATTTTTTTAATCCACCCACAATATCAACAAACACAGGTTGTACCACAAATAAACATCAAACAGGGTTAGCTTGTTAGCTAACATCTGCAGATTGCTAATTGGCTGGTACTGGCAGCTTACCTGGCGAGTCCCCCGGCTTGTCGTGGCCCAGCTGCCCACAGCGGTTAGAGCCGCACGTGTACACTCTCCCATCACGCAACAGGAATAGCGAATGGCGCCCACCACACGCCACCTCCTTCAGGCCACGCCCATTGAACGCCTGGCAGCTCCGGGGTTCGTACACTGGGTCCCCCGCTCCGCCGAGACCCAGCTGGCCCTCCACAGTACTGCCCCAACACAGCATCATGGCTTAGAGTGGGAAGGAGGGAAGGAGAGAGTGAAAGACAGGAGGGGAAGAAGGAGGAGAGCTTCAGGCTAGAAGGCGGCCCTGCCTTCTCCCCTTGGTGTAAATCACAAGTCTGGAAGGGAGAAACAGGGGAGAGGAGGAGAAGAAGTAGGGTGTCAGATGGTAGTAAGATCACATCATTGGCCCTTACAGTGCTCTCATCATCTGATATGTTAGATCATGTTTTACAATGAAGTGAAGCTGGGTAAACACTCTGCTGGGGGTGGAGCCTGGCCCTGGGTGTGAGTGTGTGACGTGAGCTGTGAAAAGATAAGGTGGAAGCACCCCCAGCTTGTTTAAATAAACCCAGTGCCTCTGTAATCCCTGTTTAAGCAGCATCAAACTGTCCTGCCTTAACGCAATCCACTCCCAACGTGCGTGCTATGGACAGAGTTAGCCAAGGTGAAGGCAGAGAGAAACTGCTCTAAAGGTTCGGTGCCCTCTTGGGAGTAAACATGGAGACATGGGCCCCTCCTTTCCTTAGAAGTCAAGTGGCACTTTCAGTTTACAATCTGTCATGCTCAGACAATACACATCATTCATTCTGCAAGTGTCATAGTTACCTATGTGGCTTATTGCTAGATATAGGCCTTATGGATGATGATAGTTGTTGTGATGGTTACGACAGAAAGAGGGTTACAATTGACAATGAATGAATATGCAAGGGATGATTCCGAGTTTGCGCTAGCAGATGGATGTACTTTGGCTGACGTAAGATTCCAACTATTGCTCTATGCGTACATCCAATATCGTCTGGACGTGACCACCATATGGCTCTATAGCTACTGTATATAGTTAGCTATAGCCTATAACTATTTAAAATAGTTACAGTAGCTAGTCAATCGTGTCAACTCTATCGTATTCGCTAGCGGTCGGTAACTAGCTATACGGATAAAAACGACAGCTAACGGGTAGGGCTTAACGAGATTTACAAATGCGTCCATTTCGCAGAATACTAGCAAGCTTGCCATATTTAGCCAATCTAGTGAATCTATCTGCATTTCACAGACTCTTCAACGTTCAAATATAGAAATGTAATCAATTGCACAAAACGTAGCTACGTGATTTAAAGCAAAAAATAGCATGTGTTTTACCTGTAGAGATGCATTCCTGAATTCCACTAGCTGGGCGTTTCGACAATAACAAGGAAGTTGTGATGTAGGTTGATGCTCTTCGTCACTCAACATGTGACTTTGGGTTTATACTTCTATAACCACAAAGTCAGATTCCACAGCCATAAAATTGGCCCCAAAAAAATGCAGTTTGGTCTTCATTTAAGACTCCGTTAGGCATACGTTTATCAGTGCTGTTAGGGTAAGGTGTTACATCACATTTTATGAAGAGACATTTCAGAAAAGGGCGGGGTTTATGACTTTGTGGGTATTGAATCTAGTGGCGGGCATGACTGGTATGACTGGTATGCAAAATCTAGCCGAATCATGCGATGTACTTGCATAACTTCCTAAAAAAACAGTATTGCACTAGAACTTCCACAACAAATCTTTATTAACAGTGGCTCTTTTTACTATGGTACTCATTCGCAGTTAAACATTTTTATTAACAAAGACAGCACGTCGTTTAGATATTCAAACAGCAGAGGTCTCCAAGTATCCAGTTATCCCAGTGCATGAAGGAAACATGAGTAGAACATGTCAAGAAATACATATTTATATTGGTCCACATTGTGCAATACTGAAGTAATTTAAATAGGAAAACTATATTTAAGACTACTTAATATGTTTGAAGATGTTCAGTTGTTAGCTCTGAATGTGTTTCATTGACTTAAAACATGAAAATAATAATAATAATGACTGGTGAGGATAAAATATATTTTTTAAATGCTACATGCTTCCCAGTTTAACAATTTCAAGCATCTCCAAACACATCACAGTGGGTGATAGCATGGAGAAGCTTCTCCTGTAGTGTGTCGATACTGCTGTAGTTAGGGAGGCATAATGTCACAGAGCAGGTTTGTGCTTTCGGATAATATTCATCAGCGTCAGTGCTGCCCAAAGACGTGATTTGCATCTGCAGTTTGGAGAGACTTCGTCCTCTGGGCAGTCTGTCCGTTCCGGTCAGAAAAGCTAGAAGTTAGAAATTAAGAGGATAATAATTATCCACTGACCAAGCATTTCTGGAGCTATACAATTATTTACATATTTAAGTTTAATTAACTGTCTGTTAACTCACTTAAGAACTTCTTCTTCTCCTCCTCTGAGAACTCTGTGAAAACCCTCCAGAAGTTCTGGATGATGTCATCTGTGGGCCTATATCCTTGATACTTGGCATTCTGTTATTGCAGAGAAAAACATAATGTAACAACTGCATGTACAATAGACCATGCCACTGTATTATAGCCATAGACTGTATAGCCCAAACAGGATGGGACCAGATTTAACCACTGGGAGCATAACGCTGCTATATATGCTACCAAACATGTATGAACTTCCATATTATATTGCTTATGTACTTTTATGACATATCCAAGCAGGTTGAACTTTACCTCTCTCAACTTGTCCCACTCGTAGTTGTCATCTCCTTGTAGAAGTGTCATCAGCTCCTCAGGTAGAAACATCCTCCATGCCTGTATAGGGCAGCCTTTGTGGAAGCCTCTCTCAAAGACTGCAAACTGTCTCTGCACTGACTTGTTGAGCTTCATGTCAACGTACAAGTCAACATATTTCTTCCTGTGAATGATATATGGCAGACCAATGTTTATTTATCAGTTCAGAACACTTCCTGTGGAATCATTTTGTTAGTTCAAGAGATTCATAAGATTTATATGTTGATAAGATAACTGTCATCAAATATACCTGTTGACCATGGTAACTGGGACCTCCTCTCCATTTGGTATCAGTTCTTGCCCTTTGTACTTAGAAAGACAATAAAGATTATTTCAGCATCAGCTGGGGTTACCTGTGTAGGCTACCAAAAACAGCTAAAGGTATCAATTCTCTCTTACCATGAAAACCAAATCCATTGCTTCAACAGACTCCTCATCTTCATCCAACACATACTGCAAGCCACTAATTTTAAACAAACAAATGATCAAATGTGATTTGAGCAGATATATAATAGTATCTAAAAAAACTACACTGTTAAAATGAAGTGCTTTATAACACCCAAACTAGTGGCAACTGAGGAACCACCAACTTGAAGGAGACAAAACCTTAACTTTGCTGGGGTATTGAAAAACATTATCCTGAAATGTTTTTAGATACAGTAGTATGGATTCTTTAAATCAACAGCCAGCGGTTGAAGACATGAACATATACAGGTACAGTTGAAGTCGGAAGTTTATATACACCTTAGCCAAATAGATTTAAACTCAGTTTCACAATTCCTAGCATTTAATCTGAGTAAAAATTCCCTGTCTTAGGTCAGTTAGGATCACCACTTTATTTTGACTTGGGTCAAACGTTTCGGGTAGAATTCCACAAGCTTCCCATAATAAGTTTGGTGAATTTTGGCCCATTCCTCCTGACAGAGCTAGTGTAACTGAGTCAGGTTTGTAGGCCTCCATGCTCGCACAAGCTTTTTCAGTTCTGCCCACAAATTTTCTATGCGATTGAGGTCAGGGCTTTGTGATGGCCACTCCAATACCTGGACTTTGTTGTCCTTAAGCCATTTTGCCACATCTTTTGAAGTATGCTTGGGGTCATTATCCATTTGGAAGACCCATTTGCGACCAAGCTTTTAACTTCCTGACTGATGTCTTGAGATGTTGCTTCAATATATCCACACAATTTCCCTGCCTCATGATGCCATCTATTTTGTGAAGTGCACCAGTCCCTCCTGCAGCAAAGCACCCCCACAACAGGATGCTGCCACCCCCGTACTCCACGATTGGGATGGTGTTCTTCGGCTTGCAAGCCTCCCCCTTTTTCCTCCAAACATAATGATGGTCATTATGACCAAACAGTTATATTTTGTTTCATCAGATCAGAGGACATTTCTCCAAAAAGTACGATCTTTGTCCCCATGTGCAGTTGCAAACCGTAGTCTGTTTTTTTATGCCGGTTTTGGAGCAGTGGCTTCTTCCTTGCTGAGCGGCCTTTCAGGTTATGTCAATATAGGACTCGTTTTACTGTGGAAAAAGATCATTTGCACCCGTTTCCTCCAGCATCTTCATAAGGTCCTTTACTGATGTTCTGGGATTGATTTGCACTTTTCACACCAAAGTACGTTCATCTCTAGGAGACAGAACGCGTCTCCTTCCTGAGCGGTATGACGGCTGCGTGGTCCCATGGTTTCTATACTTGCATACTATTGTTTGTACAGATGAACGTGGTACCTTCAGTCCTCCCAAGGATGAACCAGACTTATGGAGGTCTACAATTTTTTTATGAGGTCTTGGCTGTTTTCTTTTGATTTTCCCATGATGTCAAGCAAAGAGGCACTGAGTGTGACGGTAGGCCTTGAAATACATCCACAGATACACCTCCAATTGACTCAAATGATGTGAATTAGCTTATGAGAAGCTTTTAAAGCCATGACATAATTTTCTGGAATTTTCAAAGCTGTTTAAAAGGCACAGTCAACTTAGTGTATGTACATTTCTGACCCACTGGAATTGTGATACAGTGAATTATAAGTGAAATAATCTGTCAGTAAACAATTGTTGGAAAAATGACTTGTTGTCATGCACAAAGTAGATGTCCTAACCGACTTGCCAAAACTAAAGTTTGTTAACAAAAAAATTGTGGAGTGGTTGAAAAACAAGTTTTAATGACTCCAACCTAAGTGTATGTAAACTTCCGACTGCAACTGGAACTGCCAAAATAATGGAAACACTTGAGTAAATGAGGGATACAAAGTATATTGAAAGCAAGTGCTTTCACATGTGTGGTTCTTGAGTTAACTAAGTAATTAACATCCCATCATGCTGAGGGTCATGTATAAAATGCCCAGTTGTCCATTATTTTGGCTACCATGGCTAGGAGAAGAGATCTCAGTGACATTGAAAGAGGGGTGTCAAAGGAGTATAGGGTGTTTAAACCTCTACAGGATCGGTGTCCCGACCTCAGGATGGTTGAGCTAATGTACACTAATGTGATTAGCATGAGGTTGTACGTAACAAGAACATTTCCCAGGACATAGATAGACAAACTACCTCTTTCCCTACTATATGTATTTTATTTATTTAGCTCCTTTGCACCCCATTATTTTTTATTTCTACATTGCACATTCTTCCACTGCAAATCTACCATTCCAGTGTTTTACTTGCTATATTGTATTTACTTTGCCACCATGGCCTTTACTTCCCTTATCTCACTTCATTTATATAGACTTGTTTATACTGTGTTATTGACTGTATGTTTGTTTTACTCCATGTGTAACTCTGTGTCGTTGTATCTGTCGAACTGCTTTGCTTTATCTTGGCCAGGTCGCAATTGTAAATGAGAACTTGTTCTCAACTTGCCTACCTGGTTAAATAAAGGTGAAATTAAAAAATATATAAAAAAAATATCTGATATTGGCAAAGTTTAAATTCTTGTTAATCTTGTCCAATTCACAGTAGCTATTACAGAGAAAGAATACCATGCTATTGTTTAAGGAGAGTGCACAGTTATGAACTTGAAAATGTATTAATAAACCAATTAGGCACATTTGGCAGTCTTGATACAACATCTTGAACATAAATGCAATGGTTTATTGGATCAGTTTAAACCGTTGCACATATCCTGCTGCCATCTAGTGGCCCAAATCTAAATTGGGCTTGGGCTGGAATAATACATTATAGCCTTTCTCTTGCGTTTCAAAGATGGTACGAAAAAATACAAAATAATTTATGTTTTTTTCTTTCTATTATCTTTAACCAGATCTAATGTGTTATATTATCCTACATTAATTTCACATTTCCACACACTTCAAAGTGTTTCCCTTCAAATGGTATCAAGAAAATGCATATCCTTGCGTCAGGTCCTGAGCTACAGGCAGTTAGATTTGGGCATGTCATTTTAGGCGAAAATGTTAATAAAGGGGCGGATCCTTCTTAAGTTAAAGTATGTGTGTGTGTCTCAGTAAACCAGATCTCAACCCAATTGAAGACTTATGGGAGATTCTGGAGCGGCGACAGACAGCATTTTCCTCCACCATCAACAAAACACCAAATTATGGAATGTCTCGTGGAAGAATGGTGTCGCATCACTCCAATAGAGTTCCAGATACTTGTAGAATCTATGCCAAGGTGCACTGAAGCTGTTTTGGTGGTTCGTGGTGACTCAAAGCCCCATTAAAGGCCCTGTGCAGGAAAAACATGATTTTCCTTTGTTTTTATATATATTTCCACATGATCTTAATTCACGTTTAGTGTAAGTTGTGGGGACTGAGTTTTGGCCTTCCAAAACTCCATCAGATGATCAGACATCACCATGAAGTAAGTAAATTAGTTAATAGTCCAATAAGAAAGAGTGTTCCAAACCTCTCTGCCAATAACAGCACATTTTCACTCAGACCACTCTCAGACAGTACTTGCAAAATTCTTGCTTGAGAAATTGTCCTCTGCTAAGAAGCATTTGTCTCTCTCTTTTTGACCATTTTAATTGAAAACAATCACAGTACGGTGCTTAATTGTTACCCTGATGTGATTTGATAGTGAGATTTTTTTAAATGGTTGCATTGGAACTATAAGACACTTTATTTTGGTGTTTCCTTTATTTTGGCAGTAACCTGTATAGCTTTTTCAGCAGAATAATTGTACCGTGCTTCAGTTGGAGACAGCTCTTTAAGGTCATCCAATGTTGTAGTCAGACCCAGAAGCTTCTTGAAGAGAGCCAGAGGGAAGCAGAGGTTCAGAACACACTGATTATACAGTGCCTTCCCACAGAGCAGCCCAAGTAAGTAGAATTCATCAGTAATACCGCCGCCCTATGGATTGAAAAAAACAGAATGCCATAATCTAATCAGAATTTTCCATATTTAACAGTATAATATAATTCTCATTGATAATATACATTTCTAATCATTTATATTTCTAAGTTAGTAAATAAAACAAAAACATTGTGGCGGAAAGATTGAGTTAAATCTGGGAACAATTTGTAAATGAATATGGAACGTACAGATGTTGTGAACCACGCAAGTCCAGAGTCCTCGTAAACCTCCAGTGTCTTTGGTTCCATTGTGAGAAGTTCCCTCCCCAGGAGGCTGAAGAAATCCAGTGAAACACCACCTTCATCCATACCATCCTCTGCTTGAAACTTCACCTGGAGACAAAAAAATACGCTATTTACTCCTAAATAAGGATTAGGAAATGAAAATACTTTGCCTAATACAGAGGTAGATGTTAAAATAAGTACAAAGTCCTGGTGTTTGTATTACTTGTTTAATCACTACTCTTTTCTCAGTTCAGTTCTTATTTATAGCTACAAAGTCAAAATGAACATTTTACACACAAAAACCTATAAAACCTAGCTAACACCAACCTTCAAAGGCATTGTGAAGTCGTGCCCACTTTGTCGAAGGTGCTGGAAAGCATCTTCCAGGGCTCTCTCTCTCCTCACATGTATTGTAGTGACGCAAAAGGCTAAAGGTCCATGGTTGGCAAACTAAAAAAAGGAACACATTTGAGATATGGCAACATTTAGCCTTCATTTTTCAAATCTGATAACAGTGTAGTAAATGAATGTGGTACCTTTTTTAAATAAACACCACATTTGGAAACAACTTACGCTGTAATTGAGTTCCAGTTGATAAACTATACATTTAGCCTCTGTGTTGAAGATGCAAGATTGCCGGTGAAATGAATAAAAGAAGTCCTGGCATAAGAAAGAAATGAGTTAATCAACAATGTCAATAAATATTTCAAATAATCTATTCTGAATTGAATTGATTGGTGTTGACTTTCATGGCTTACCTCGGGAACATTTAGGTAGTCATAATTTACAAGTGTGTTGAGCATCTAAAGAGGATTAGAAATGACTAAATCATTTTCCACTCTTTGTAGATTTCAGTGACATCATTAACATAATTACCCATTTTGATACCAACCTGCAGTCATTTTATGAGATAGGCTACTCACATTCTGAAGCATACGATTGGCTCTGTTGATGTGGAAATTGCTTGCTGCAATTTTGATGCGTCTGTTGCAATTGACCTGAACAAAACAGAGGTTAAGGGAGCATACAAAATTGCACTTTTTTTTCTCCATACATACATATACAGCGCCTTCAGAAAGTATTCACACCCCTTGACTTTTTTCACATTTTGTCGTGTTACAGCCTGAATTTCAAATGGATAAAATGTAGATTTTTTGGGTCACTGGCCAAAATACAATACCCCATATGTCAAAGCAGACTTGTGTTTTAGAGAATTTTTACAAATTAATGAAACATTTAAAGCTGAAATGTCTTGAGTCAATAACTATTCAACCCCTTTGTTATGTTCAGGAGTAAACATTTGCTGAACAAGTCAAATAATACGTTGCCTGGACTCACTGTGTGTAGTAATGATTTTTGAATGACTACCTCGTCTCTGTACCCCACACATACAAGTCAACACCAATTAATTCAATTCAGAATAGATTCTTTGACATATTCGTTGACATTGTCAATTAACTCATTTATTTCTCATGCCAGGGCTTCTGTTCCAATCTGTAAGGTCCCTCAGTCGAGCAGTACATTTCAAACATAGATTCAAGCACAAAAACCAGGGAGGTTTTCTAATGCCTCGCAAGGAAGGGTAAAAACCCCCACAAAAAACAGACAATGAATATCTCTTTGAGCATGGTGAAGTTATTAATTATACTTTGGATGGTGTATCAATACACCTAGTCACTATAGAGATACAGGCGTCCTTCCCAACTCAGTTGCTGGAGAGGAAGGAAACCGCTCAGAAATTTCACCATGAGACAAATGGTGATTCTAAAACAGTTACAGTTTAATGGCTGTGATAGGAGAAAACTGAGGATGGGTCAACAACATTGTAGTTACTCCACAATACTAACCTAATTGACAGAGTGAAAAGATGGAAGCCTGTACAGAATATGAATATACCAAAACATGTATCCTGTTTGCAACAAGGCACTAAAGTAATACTGCAAAAAAAATGTGGCAAAGGAATTAACTTTTTGTCCTGAATACAAACTATTATGTTTGGGGCAAATCCAAGACAACACATTACTGAGTACCACTCTCCATATTTTCAAGCACAGTGGTGGCTGCATTATGTTATGGAAATGCTTGTAATCATTGAGGACTGAGGAGTTTTTCAGGATAAAAAAAGAAACGGAACGGAGCTAAGCACAGGCAATCTGGTTCAGTCTGCTTTCCACCAGACACTGGGAGATGAATTCCCCTTTCATAGGGACAACAACCTAAAACACAAGGCCAAATCTACACTGGAATTGCTTTCCAAGAATACAGTGAATGTTCCTGAGGCGAGTTACTGTTTTGACTTAAATCTACTTGAAAATATATGGCAAGACCAGAAAATGTCTGTCTAGCAATGACGAACAACAAATTTGACAGAGCTTGAAGAATTTTTAAAAGAATAATGGGCAAATGTTGCACAATCCAGGTGTGGAAAGCTCGTAAAGACTTATCCAGAAAGACTCACAGCTGTAATCGCTGTCAAAGGTGCTTCTACACAGTATTGATCAAGGTGTGAATACTTAGGTAAATTAAATATTTTCTGTATTTAATTTTCAATAAATTTACAAACATTTCTAAAAACATGTTTTCACTTTATCATAATGGGGTATTGTGTGTAGATGGTGGAGGGGGGGGGGGATATTTAACTGATTTTGAATTCAGTCTGTAACACAGCAAAATGTGGAATAAGTCAAGAGGTATGAATACTTTCTGAAAGGCACCCAATTATGGCAATGGATATATACCTCATACAGCCTCTGCATAACCTTTACAGTCCCTTCAAATGTTGTTTTAACAGCACTGCCCTCTGCCACCATACGGAGATACTCTGCTGACACATAGTGGAATGTTTTCACCAGAGTTCTGAAGGGGGTGTCGGGAAGTGTCGACCATAGGCCCTCTATTGGAATTAGACAAAAGTTTAGTTAATGCCACAGCACACAAAACCTGCTATATCTTAAAAAGAGAGAAGAAGAGGGGAGGAGAGAAGTCAAGACAAGAGAAGAGAATGGAAAAAAAGGTATATTGATGGATGGTGACTTTACCAAGGACCTGGAGCTTGTCTGGGTTCAGTCTGAGGATGGCAAAAGCGAAGGCCTCAGTAATGTCTATGCCACGTTGTTGTTTTAGGAGAACCCTCAGGAGCTCAGGGATGATGAGGTACACCCTCAGACCCTCCACCCCAATGGGATCCTTACTCAGGGAGGGAAGGAGAATGCGCTGGACAACATCTTCAACCTAGAACCATGACAGGAGTGCTTGTGGGTCACAACTAAATGACTTATCGTGGCTTACAGTATCAATGACTGGTCAAATTGAATATCAAGGACAACAAACAGAACTATTGAAAATAAGTATCTAATCATAAAGATAATATATGAAATGATACCTCAGCTAGCACTTTATTCTTTTTAGCCAGCTTTTGAAAAGCCAGTCGGGCGAATGACAAGTCCAGGCCAGAGCGCTTCAGTGAGGTTTGATAATGTTTGTCACAACTAGAGTAACAAGACCAAGAAATACTATTAAATATGCAACACTAAAAAGTATTCAATAATGTGATAAAACATTCATGGATAGGCAGTGAGTTCTTACCTTTTGTCCAGGAAGCTCCCATTTAAACATGATGCAGAAGAGAACGTTTCTGTGATTTCCCTGAAAATAAATGTGAAGATTCTTATAGTCCAGTGTATGTAAGTTCCTGAGACCTTCATCTTTTCAGTAGTTGTTTTGTGTCACTGAGTCATGTATGTTTGTGTTGCCTTGTCCAATTATCAACCATCATGAGTTGTTTATTTGTATTGAGCCTGGGCATCAGGTTTATTTGTATTGAGCCTGGGCATCAGGTTTATTTGTATTGAGCCTGGGCATCAGGTTTATTTGTATTGAGCCTGGGCATCAGGTTTATTTGTATCATACTAACTCCTGTATCGTCTTCCATGATTTTGAGTCACAGTACGAGATCCATCTGTTAATGATGTCATCATCTAATGTTTGAGTCACTTTTCCGAGATTGGAGTCATTCAACCCTTTTCCTGATTCCTGTAATAACAATTGTATGCACTGTATTAAAACAATGTTAAGTACTAAGGACAAACAGAACAAACTAACAAAACTTTAAACTGTAAACACATTACTTGAGTAGAGCTGCACAAGGCAAAAGAATGGTTTCCTCCAGCAAAGGTTTGTTCAATTTGCTGGTCATCAATGTGGTCTGAAAGTTACCCAAAACAGTTAGGATGTTATAAACCTGTTATTTTATAATTTCATAGAGACCAACATTTCAGCCTAGGTACTGTATTGCATTTTAATTAGGTTACGTTATGCAAAGGAAAGGAATGTTTTAACTACCCTGTGGTAGGTGTACTGGCAGAGGCACAGACTGATCCATCTTGACTCCATTTCCCAGCTGCCCTAGCTCTCCATGCCCAAATGAGTAGATCTTTTTGAAGGAGCCCACAAACGCCAATGTGTGGTTTCTAATTTGACAAACAGGATTGTAGGTCAAGGAAAAATCACAAATCAACTGTGATCCCTAAGAATGGATATATCCAAGAATATACCCAGTGACACCCCAAGCTACATCCATTGATCTTTGTGTGACTATATATGATTTTACAGAGATTCACATGACTTATATCAATCTAGTAACTACATACCTTCCACAGGCTATCTGGGTCACCTTTGCCCCCCAGAATTCGGCCACCAGTCGAGGTCGTAGTTCATTTCTGAGAGAGTTGTGTCCAAGCTGTCCATATCGACCCGAGCCAAATGTGAACACTAAACCTCCCTAGAACAAAAGCCATTCACACAGTTATCATGAGGATGTGTTCGGCTCCTGTTGTTGATATGAATGTTTCTACTGTATGTGATGCTAACCAGCAAGACATCATTGGTCCAAACATTCTTTAGATCTTAATGGTACTGGGAGAAAAAACATGGTATCAGTTGGAAATATTGTTGTGTAAAAAACGTCAGAACCTTTGTCAGAACAGCAGTATGCTCCCCTCCACAGGAAACAGCAATGGTCTTCTTTAGATTCAGGCAATCAACAGGAGCTGGAGCAGGTCTATCTGTAGAAAATAGATTTCACCCATTTTTTTCTTTGCTTGTCTTTTTCTGTTTTGACTATTGTAAAAAGAAAAAGCTATTTAAAAAAATCTATGTATACTATTTGACATTAAATTATCTACTCATACTGTCTGCTTCAAACATATCAAACGTACTCCTTTTCTTTAAAACATACCAACTATTAATGAAAGAGATATAATTTAATAATATTTGTGTATACAGTACCTATTGTGTCCCCCAGTCCCAGCTGTCCGGCGCCGTTCTTGCCCCAGCCGAACACGGCTCCAGAGAGGGACAGGGCGAAGCTGTGGTCTCCCCCAGCGGTGATCTGAGCCAGGGGGATACCTGACAGAGACTTGAGTGGCTGGGGAGACAAGGTGCGGGGCTCTCCCTTCCCCAAACCCAGCTGTCCTCTGGAGTTCTGGCCCCACGTGAACACTTTACCATCTAATGGAAGGTAAAATAATATTTGTACATAGGAAATCTCACAGGACACGTGCTGCATTGTTAGAGTATGTGATAAATGTAGTTTTATTTTAAATGTCTATTGTGAACCTTCTCAAATTAATTGTTTTTTTTTCACCTTTTATTTATGCACTATGAACTTTTGGGCATGATGATGTCCCAATAAAACATCTCTATTTTAGCATTAAAGCCTCAGTTAATTTTTTATTTTAAAAAATGTACAGTGTCTCCATCTCTTCCAGTATTCTCATGTTGATATCTACAGTGCGGAGAACAAGTATTTGATAACCTGAAAAATTGGCAGTGTTTCCTACTTACAAAGCATGTAGAGGTCTGTAATTTTTATCATAGGTACACTTCAACTGTGAGAGACAGAATCTAAAACAAAAATCCATTAAATCACATTGTATACATCAGAAAAGCAGAACTTAATATTATGGTATAGAAACCTTTGTTTGTAATTACAGAGACCATACGTTTCCTGTAGTTCTTGACCAGGTTTGCACACACTGCAGCAGGGATTTTGGCCCACTCCTTCATACAGACCTTCTCCATATCCTTCAGGTTTCGGGGCTGTCACTGGGCAATACGGACTTCCAGCTCCTCCAAAGATTTTCTATTGGGTTCAGGTCTGGAGACTGGCTAGGCCACTCCAGGACCTTGAGATGCTTCTTACGGAGCCACTCCTTAGTTGCCCTGGCTGTGTGTTTCGGGTCGTTGTCATGCTGGAAGACCCAGCCACGACAAGATCTCGCGATACATGGCCCCATCCATCCTCCCCTCAATACGGTGCAGTCGTCCTGTCCCCTTTCCAGAAAAGCATCCCCAAAGAATGATGTTTCCACCTCCATGCTTCACGGTTGGGATGGTGTTCTTGGGGTTGTATTCATCCTTCTTCTTCCTCCAAACACGGCGAGTGGAGTTTAGACCAAAAAGCTCTATTTTTGTCTCATCAGACCACATGACCTTCTCCCATTCCTCCTCTGGATCCTCCAGATGGTCATTGGCAAACTTCAGACGGGCCTGGACATGCGCTGGCTTGAGCAGGAGGACCTTGCGTGCGCTGCAGGATTTTAATCCATGATGGCGTAGTGTGTTACTAATGGTTTTCTTTGAGACTGTGGTCCCAGCTCTCTTCAGGTCATTCACCAGGTCCTGCCATGTAGTTCTGGGCTGATCCCTCACCTTCCTCATGATCATTGATGCCCCACAAGGTGAGATCTTGCATGGAGCCCCAGACCGAGGGTGATTGACCGTCATCTTGAACTTCTTCCATTTTCTAATAATGGCGCCAACAGTTGTTGCCTTCTCACCAAGCTGCTTGCCTATTGTCCTGTAGCCCATCCCAGCCTTGTGCAGGTCTACAATTGTATCGCTGATGTCCTTACACAGCTCTCTGGTCTTGGCCATTGTGGAGAGGTTGGAGTCTGTTTGATTGAGTGTGTGGACAGGTGTCTTTTATACAGGTAACGAGTTCAAACAGGTGCAATTAATACAGATAATGAGTGGAGAACAGGGGGGCTTCTTAAAGAAAAACAAACAGGTCTGTGAGAGCCGGAATTCTTACTGGTTGGTAGGTGATCAAATACTTATGTCATGCAATAAAATGCAAATTAATTACCTGAAAATCATACAATGGGATTTTCTGGATTTTTAGATTCCGTCTCTCACAGTTGAAGTGTACCTATGATAAAAATTACAGACCTCTACATGCTTTGTAAGTTGGAAAACCTGCAAAATCGTCAGTGTATCAAATACTTGTTCTCCCCACTGTATATACCTGGAACAGAGACTATTTGGTATAAAGGACATTCAAAGAGCACAGACAACCTCCTATCATATCCCGTCTCAAACTGAGTGATTTAGAATGGGATTGTTTACCTTGGGTTAGTGCAATGGAATGATTGTCTCCACATGCAACCTGAATTACGTTATTCAAGTTACCCACTGGGCTGAGAAAACACAGACAACCAAAAGTAATCATTACAATATGGTCAATTACTACAATTGACAGAAGACACTAAAATGTGAGTCGGCCTAAGCCGAGAGATGTGTCATTTCTGTCAAGCACCCACCTGGGAACATTGGATGATTGGGTGAGGCAGAAAACTCTGCCCTCTTCAGACAGTAAAATAATATGTGCATCACAGCAACTCAGAGCCAGAATCTTCTCCCTGCACTCCACACCCTCTACACACATGAAATATAAATTAAATGTATTAAATAGCTTAAAGGGGCTATTAGCAGTTACTTCATCCAATTTTTAATAACATGTACCCATTGATTCTTGAAGAATATAACTTAGAAATGCCTCGAGCTTAGTTCAACTGTCATACCCCATCAGAACTCAAAATATAAGCTTGTTTTACTCCAATGTCCGTAAACAATGTACATGTAAACAAACACTGTATAGTCTCAAAACATTGTTAAAACTATAATGTTGATATCATGGATGGTTCGTCCTTGCATCAATAGCATTATCTATGAATTTGAGAGTGGTTACATTTCTCAAGCCCCATGCCTCAGCTTTATACAGAAACGGGTGGGGGGGCGCTTTGTTATTGTTTCACCTGCTGATTGCCGATTTAAACATTTTGTTTAAGCAGTTCAGTAAAGAAGTGGGCTCTTGTGGTGGGGAAAAACACATAAAAGGTGCTTACTCAGTTTTCCTGTGATCCTTCTCCCATCTTTGTCATCTTGCATCCGAGCGAGGGACACTTGTTTCCCATTATTTCTGATGAACGCGACCACTTTATTGCCTGCAGAAAGACGCGTAACTGGAGATTTCAGGTGTATGAAATTTACGCAACCGTCCGTGTTCGCCTTTACCAAATCCTTCGATTTCACTAAACCGAAGCCATCACGGGTGTTCTCTCCCCACGAAAACATTGTAAATGTGTTATTATCACCGTCTAAACGTATCCATAATCAGCTGATCTTGATGGAACACAGGACTGTCAGTCTGCGCCCTAGGAGTCAGTGCGTTCTGAAAGCGATGAACGAGACCATATGACATATCTGTAAAAGAAACACAGCAAGAAACGAAAACGAAACCTAAATTGGCATTTTCCTCCAAACAGAAACGTATGCCACAATGGGCATGGCCGGGATAAACGAAAAAATCAGGTTGGCTCATATGCAGTGGGACAGGGTAGAGGTAAAGTATTTTAAACAAACAAACAACCCAGCTAGCACATTTGGTTCCTTGGAAGTTGTTCGAAAGTACTTTTTTTGGTTTCCCATTGGTTCTAGGGACAAAGCCATACGTTTCCTGACAGGGAAAACAGAATGCTTTTTAAACATTATGAGAATGGAAGTGAAAATGTTGCCTGTTCCGGGAACTTACATTTTTAGGTTGCAGGGAGGTTTTTCTATGGTTCCCTGAAAAATTTCCTGGGGTGTTTTAATACCATTCTGAGAACATAAATTATAGGGTAATAAAATAATGTCCTAAGACTGTTTTAATAAGACTTTTAATGACACTGCTAGTTTAGGTTAACTGTTTTGAACTCCAAGCACAACTCATTTGCTTCGGCATTAATCATGCAAACCATTAATTGTTTTATGGCGTCAGTGAGATTCAAACCCATCATCTCTCTGTTGTCTAGCCATGGAATTAGTCCACTGCACCACTAGGATGTAGCAAGCATACCATGTTTTTTGACTCATAGAAAGCTGTTCATTTTAAGTCTATTCAAACAGATCAATTTCAAAGGAAACAAGCACTAATTAAGATCAGGTGTGGCCAATTAGTGGGTGCAGCAAACACACCCGAACACACTTAAGATAGAGGATAGTGAATTTTGTTGATGCTGGGAATGGAATGTATATGTTTTCAAATAACATTCTTCCAACGTTCTTTGAATGTTACTATGGGTTCTTGTTTTTATGGAAAGTTTTCTTAATGTTCTGAGAACATTACTTTAAATAGAACCATGAAGAAACCTGCATAAAACATTGTGAAGTCCTGGAATTCCCACAGAAAAACATTGTTTCTTAATGTTCTCTAAACATCTGAGAACATGACTGAATAGAACATGAGGAAAACTGTAGAAAACGTTATGCTGAAGTACTGAAATTCCCACAGAACTTTTTTTAAACATTATCTGAATGTTCTGAGAACATGACTTTAAATAAAACCATGATAAAAAATGTTAGAAACGTTATGCTGAAGTCCTGAAATTCCCATGGAAGAACGTTGTTTCTTAACATTCTCTGAACAATTTGAGAACATTAATTTAAATAGAACCCTGAGGAAACCTGTAGGAAACGTTATGGGAAGGTTGTATGCAAAATAACCATAGGACAACCACGCTCTCACCAAGCTCTAAGAAACATATGGTTCTCAGAACGTTATGTACGTTGTTGGAGAAACCACACCACTGCTCTGCATCGAAGTGCTGACAGCAGTTCCCATTGATAAAAGAAAACTGAGGTGAACTAATCATCTCTATTTATTAGATACAGACAGAATTATTCCGTCAATAAAACACAAGATACAGACTTATATGTCAAAAGATGATGCAGACGTGTCCAGAAAAAAAGGATGTTCACATGTAGAATTACATCAAATGCCACACTATATCAATAAAGAAAACATGCATAAATAAATAGGCTCTTGAATGTATATTACTGAATGTATATTACTGAATGTATATTACTGAATGTATATTACTGAATGTATATTACTGAATGTATATTACTCAATAAGAATGTTATTTTTAAAAATCACACCCAGAATTAGTAGACATTAAGTCAAGGGATGTTTTTTCTATAATAGGGTAGGCCTACATATCCTAGATTTGCAATTTTCACACTTTCAATAGAAAAACCCAAGGTAAAAGGCTAAATGTAAAAGTTTGAGAAAAAAAATGGGCAAATCTGAACCAAGAAAGAGGCTGTAACCAAAATCCTATGCTGAACTGAAGTGATATATTGACATGTAAGAAACACATTGAATGAAATGATGAACACAGCAGTAGCCTATATATAGTGTCCATTACTCCTTCCAGAAGCCTCTGTTGTGGGCCACTGCCTCTTTGAGCCTGGCCAGCAGCATCTCCTTGGAGGGGTAGATGGGCAGCAGCAGTAGGAAGTGGCAGGTAAGGGATTCTGGGAAATGTAGTTCAGTAGACTTCTGCAGGATCGCTACCTTCATCTGAATCTTGTCCATGCCCAGGATGGGAGCGCGATCACAGCCCGTCAGGAACACTGAGAAGGAGGGGAGAGAGAGTGAAAGGTAGACAGAATGGGAAGAAATATAGTGGATGTCGTTGTGTGGTAGGTAGCCTAGTGATTAAGAGCATTGGGCCAGCAACCAAAAGGTCCCTGGTTAAAAAACCTTGAGCAGAGAAGGTGAAAATATGTGCTTTTGAGCAAGGCACTTAACCCTAATTGCTCCAGTAAGTTACTCTGGGTAAGTGTCTGCTAATTACTCAAATGTGTTCAGACAAAAATGATGTGTAAATGCTATTGTAGAACAGGAAGTTCAAATATGCAGACAAAACCCTGAACCAGCATTATGAAAGACTGTATGGTTCCTCCAGTTTTACTCAACCGAGAGCAATTTAGTGCCATACTTACGGAGGAAAGATTTCTTTTGGTCATCTGTCAGTTCCTCAAAAGCCTCCCAGAATGTGATGATGTTGGGATGTCTGGCATGGTACTCTCCATCATACACAGTGTTCTGGATATACAAACCAAACAAATGGCAGCAATAATTAAACAATATTAAACTTGCACGCCATTTAAACGATTCACCACTCAAAGTCACACAGTATGTCACAAAGCACCATGTATAGCACATTATCTCCTAGTCCCAGTCCTAACTTGAGATACGCACCCATAACTTGACATCAAAGCAAATCCCCCATTGATATAAATGCATCAACATTGATTGATTTATGCCCTAATTTCTCAAGTCAGCACCCAGCCCCACACTGAGTAATGAATGATGGTTGTATATAGACCTGTTTGAGCGTGTCCCAGTCGTAGTCCTCTTTCCCCACCATGACTCCCCTGAGCTCCTCAGGCTGGAACAACTCCACCACGTCCCTGTCACACACCTTGAAGAAGCCTCTCCTGAACTCTTCAAACACCTTCTCCGCTGATTGGTTGAAGGCAAGGTTCACATAGGCATCAACAAACTGCTTCCTGTAAATATAATTAATGGTATTTTTACATTTTTTTTAAACTCAGAAAGCATGATTGTTGTAACTTCTAAAATGTCAACCTTGTATTATGCATTACATACAATAGAACGTAATGTGAGCCAGTTTGCTACAGCAGGAAAATAATCCTGCAGCAACAGAAATGTGAATTATTATGTGGATTATAATTCATGGACATTTTTGTAGGGGTTGATACATTTTTTTGTAAGGGAAAATCAAGTCTGAAGCCTTTTTAAACCTCAAATATATACCACACTTTTTTTTAAATGTTCTGCAACAGGTGGATCAAATTAAGATCTTACATCTGTAGGAGTAAAAGTTGCTGTAGCCTTACTTGTTAAAACTTGTGACTGGTTTTCCTGTTTCTTTGGGATCCAGCTCCACCTTCTGGTCATCCCAGATCACCTGATGAAAATAAACAGTTTTACCACTATTCACATACTGTATCTAGGGATATTTCATTGCTCAATCAGTTTCAATATTATACATACGGTGAAGGTCATGCCCAGGTTTTCTTCAACATCATCATCAGTGTAGTCCTCCAAGAGGTACCGCAAACTCCTTCAATTACAATGAAAATAAATTAATGTTGAAACATTTTAATCCATTTCTAAGGGACACTAATTCAATGCTAAAATGTACATTTTAAAATACAAACGTACCCTCCCACAACAGGGTCAAACTCTCTCAGGTCCTCCAGTGAGGGCTTGACCCCCACCATCTTCTTGAACAGGGCCAGAGGGAAGGGCAGGTGTACAATGTTGTGGTTGTACAGGGCCATGCCACACAAGACACCAAACAGGAAGTAGCTCTTCTCCTCCACTCTGGGCTGGTAGTAAGGGTAGGTGGCACATGAGCCAAGGCAGAGATCAAGAACAGGCACCATCCAAAGCTGTGATTACTTTTTCAACTAACTTCTATCTCCTTTTTTGTATATTTATTTTGTCTGTATACTGCAATTCAATATTTTTGCTGCGAATGTGTACAAGACACAGCCTAAGTAATAATAAAACCTTGGTACATCAGGAGGAGAGCAGGGAGTGATGGTGATTATACTTGTAAATAATTCTATATTGACTGATACAGTGTAGATAGTGGCACTGTTGTAGTGGTTGAATCTCTTTCTGTTGCTATTAACTGACTAAATGTATTTAGATTGTTTTACCTCAACTATTTTAATTTGCTTGAGAGTGCAGTGATGTATTATACAGTGATGACATCGTAATTCCCTAATTCTAGTTCTTACCTTGGCAGGGAACCAGACCAGTGTCTTGGTGTCGTTGTACATGAACATCTCAGACTCTGGTGCCAACAGCTCTTCAAACACATGGAGGAAAAAGTCCCTTATGTTGACGAGCGACAGCTTCATGTCCTCCATAAACTGCACCTGAGTGATAAAGCATCAGAGGAACGTTGAGGTTGAGTTCTGACATTGTCTTGTAGTCTTACGAAAAGCTTTTCTTAATTCAGGTTGTCATAATTTTACCACAAGTTCTCTCTGGAAGTAGTCATGATCTGCAGCACCCAGTTGTCTGAAGGTGTCTTCGATGAGTGACGGGCGCCTTAAGGTCAACTGGAAGACTGGAGCAGGGGGAGATTCTGGGTTGTCTGGGAACGTTCCAGAAGGATACATCACTGTTTGCAGGTGGGTGAGACGGTGAACCACCTGCAATATATAAATATACACTCGTTAAAAAAAAATGTATGTCACTTGCACAAGTACAGTGAAATAACTTTCCGGCTTGCATTTTCCCAACAATGCAGTATTCAATATCAGTAGTACTATATATATACATATATATATATTTTTACTGTTAAGTAGAACATAAACACAAGAAATAGAACACGAGAACACGAGAAAGTAAGTAAGCTATATACAGGGTCAGCTCCAGGGTCTATTTATAGTGATATACAGACTGGTCTTTGGAAACCACTGGGTAGGCTGTGGTATACTTGAAAACAAAGATTCAATAAAAGGATTTAAAACAGCCAGTGGAATAACACAGTATACCTTAGTAAAAAGTGCATTGCTGTTGAAAATGTCCATCTTGCAGATCAGACTCAACACAAATGGGTAACGGCAAAAGATGACTGGTGTCACCTCTGTGTCCTAGAAGTGACACAAAAGAAAAATGAAAGTGCATCTCAATAGTCTACATGGGTTCCATCTCTGTCTCATTCCATCAATCTGCACTGAAAGAACTGGAGAAGTGAAACCAGATTCCACCACATTATCATTCTAACATTTGAGTAATTTACAGATGATTTGGTTATTTTATTACCTCCCTTGTTGACCAAAAGCGCCAAAGATTCACATTGTTGATCTCTTCCACATAAAAGGTACTGGCAGGAACTTCCTGGGTTCTTCCGGCCCTTTTGTTTGCCTTTGTCATAAGATAATGTCAGCATCAAAATAGGTTTGCACATCTGCCTTGCAGTTCACAATATGAAGTATGTTAGGGCATGATCAACAATACTGACAGACGGCAACTACAGAAAATGGTCAGGAGGATTATAAAAATGATTGACACAAACACTGACTCTGTGGAGGTACTTGAGGGCTTCCAGCAGGAATTTGACTCCAGGGTTGTGGGTAGCCAGAAGACCGTTCCTCAGCATGAATGACAGGGCATTCTTCCACATCAGAATGTGCTTAGTCATGATGTTTGTCTCCATTGAGGACCACCACTCTTCTATAAGATGGTACAAGAATAGAAGTCCCAAATATGTAAATTATATTGCCTGAGCAAAAAACATATTATCTTATAATATATGGTCATGTGTCAGTGTCAGCTATGCTTCTATTATAATACAATTCTGTAAAATTATACTGATGCTAAATTCACTGATAAAGTGACAAGGTCAGAGGTTATATACTTAATGTTTTTATGGCCGTGTCATTCAGATGTTCAACGATAACTATAGATAAAGCCAAGACCATCTTCATGACGCTGAGGTCCTCATGGAGAAGAGAAATTGTGGGTAGTAGCATAAAGATCTCTGGTGACTTGATGACAGCTGCTGAACTGCAAATATTGTCCACCAGTGGCTCAATATTTATCTATATAGAAAATTAACAGAGAAATTAGGAGAGTAACATTTAGTTCTGTTCTAAATATATATTCATTTAACATATGGGTTTAAAGAGTAAGTTGATCTTAACTGATTTCCTAATCCAAGGTATGTTCAGTAGCTGGTCGAAAACCTGGCTAGCAGCTTCTAGGTCCACTGTCAAAGCTCCGGCTGCTTGTGGAATCTCACTGGTCATAAGAAACAGAGGGCATAGCATTAGCAAGAACACAATAGTTCTAACTGTACACATCATGGGATGGAACCAAAATAATTTTCCAATAGTTTCGCTCTGAACAGAACCATTATTTTTTTTGTTCCATTCCTGTTCTGACCAGCAAATGATGCAATGATGTTGCAAATGATGCAAATGATGTTCTGAACCGGTTCGAACCCCCAAAAAGTAACGGTTTATATCGTTCCTTTCTTTTTTTATACTTTGTTTTTATTGTAGGAACACAAAGAAAGTACAGATAAAGTAAAATAAAAGATCAACAAAAAAGATCTGTCAGTTACAGTGCACGTCATACCTTCATCATTATATCATCATATTAGTTACATTGACATCTTTGAATTAGACCTTTGAATTAGATTTGCAGCATACTGCAGTTATACTGCATTCTAATTGTAGTTATACTACAGTGTTATACTGCACTCTGACTGCAATCTTTTTTCATAAGAGATAGGCTCTTTGTAGCGTGTTTTCCCCATGCTTTTAAAATTAACGGTTCTGTTCTGAAACAGTATAGATCACCTTTGTTCTCAGTTCTAGTTCTGTTCCTCGAAACAAAAAAATTATGTTCCCTAAACCAGTTCCAACCCCTGGTTAGGGCTGTAACAGTACACCGTTTCATACTGAACCGTTCGGTACGGGACCTCGGTTCAGTCCGCACTGTGAACCCGAATTATAACATTAAAGAAATAACACTAGGCCTATAGGCTATGTAGCGTTGCATGCCATTTACCTCGCCCCTACAAAAAAATATTGCAGTCAGAGTGAAGTATAACTGCAGTATGCTGCAAATACTGCATCCAAAATAACACCGCTATGACAAGCTAGACGTTAGTCTACTAGCTAAATGGCTGGCTATCTTAGCCAGCTAGCTTCTCACTGTTTGATGCAGTCAAGACAGATACTACGTAATTATAGTGGATGATAAATAACCTAGCTATGACAAGCTAGAAGCTAGTCTACTAGCGCAAGTTGACTCGGTTGGTTGCTGCCTCTCCCTGCCTCCTCCTTTCTCTCGTTTCACTTACTCGCAGAACACACACCACAAGGCCCTTCCTCCGTCTGCTCTCCCTCATAAGGCCACTCCGTCGCCTACCCTCCCTCGCACTGTATCAGCTCTAGTTAATAAAATAGCTTACAAATGGACTTTTCTGCTGCTTCCCTCACTCTGGTCCGACAACGTCTATATGGAACTAGTTGTCCTTTGGTCCGTTTGGAACAGGTCTCTATATTGAAAAATGTATTTATGCATATTTCTCCAGGTGGGAAAGCTCCAGGTCCATATCGGAACGGGTCCAACTTTTTAGACCTCTACTTGAGACCCAACATAACCAGCTCTGTCAGAACAGAATGAAACTGGACTTGGGCAACAAATAGAATGATTTTTAATTTAGTGTATTTAGCAAAAATAAACCCCAAAAATATTTTACGCTGTACCTTAACCGAAACTGACCCCAAAACCACAATGCATACCGAACTGTGGGTTTGAGGAACCATTACACCCATACCCCTGGTACACATACAGTTTTCATTTCAAACTATCCAAACCTTCCATTTTAAAATAGCTTACCTGGCTTTGGTGAAACTGGCCACCAGACTTGAACTTGTTGAGAACATCAAGGATATTTCTCTGTTGGAACAAATGTGGACATATTTGATGTTTCAGTACAATTATACCAAAATAAATACAACTGAAGGGTGCAGTGACATACGCCATGGGTTGGACATAATACTTTTTTTAACGATAATTGATGAGAAGAGTTATCAACTGGAAATCAGCCAATCCTCCGTCATTCACACAATTATAAAAAATTGAAAGAGCATGGGCGACGGAGAGATACAAAATGGTGCAGTTTGATAAGGGCACTGGAGATAGGGGTGGGGGCTAGCGGGTCTGGGCAGGTGTAATGTAGTGAGGTTTGTATGATGTAATCGTTAGCATGAATATGTTTTGTACAGATTCTAAAATATAAAATAAAATCGTATATTTTTTTTTATTACTAAAGTACAACCAAACAATAAATGTTTGTTTATTTCATTTTGAGTTAGCTAGAAAATAAATAAAAACTAACAAATACCTTTGCGCCTCTGAATTTCCTTGCTCCATCGACAGCCATTTTTGCAGCTTGGCTTTATCTAACCTCCCGATTGGCTGTTCTCTTTCAGAACTCTACAAAGGCAAATAAAGCAATATAATAAATGTGAATATCTCAAACATGAATTAGCTGCTTGAGACACTTAGAACGTTTCAGTCTCCCTTTTACTGAGGTATAAAACGTCAGAAACATTACCTCAGCAGTGTAAATGAAGTTTGAATTCCATCCCACTGATATCTTCATGTCTGGTAAAAAAAACAAAATGTACAGAAGAGGTTGTAGGGACATAGAATCTTGTACACACAAACACTACATAGTCAGTATGTAACTGCATAATAGCATTGAATAGAATCAAATACAAAATAGAATAGAAGAGAATAGAATACACATTGTATCTGGTACCGTTGTGTATGACTGTTGCTGCCCCACCAGAATCCCTTTTCAGCAGCACTGAGGTGGGTTGCAAGCTGCCCCCTGTGTTGCCAGTCCCTAGCTGACCTTTGACCCCACTGCCAAAGGCCCAGAGTTGACCTGAGGACCCCAGCACCAGGGTGTGATGGCTGGCAGAGTTACAGTAAGACAAAAACACAGTCAGACTGAGAATGTTCAAGATTGTTTTCCTATCTGTTTATTATATGTGTATATATGTGTATAAGTAGCATTATGCTGTTGGTCATTACCTGCCACATGCTATCTGTGAGGCCAGTCCATCCATACCCTCTACCAGTTTGGGTAGGAGTTCGTTAGCTGATGCGTTGTGCCCAAGCTGGCCTCGGCTTCCCTCTCCAAAGGTGAACACCTGTCCACCCTAAAGACCACAAAGAACCAGAACCAGTTGTTGACATGTCAAGGCTGTTGTTCCTGGTCTAGTCAGGTCAGGGCCCTAATCACTTCTTAAAGAGACAGTATAATAGTATTGAAGGGTCGACCTTTACTCTGGTAGCCCTGAGGCTTGATCTGTAATAACAGCCATAATCAGGACATATTCTGTATAACCTGTGACTTTCTATTCTGTAATAAACTGTAACTTCTCATTTAGTATGAGACTGTATTCATGCACTCAGATAACAACTTGTATGGTTCATTGTGTATCCAGACACTTGATCATTTGTTTTTCACCTCTGTTCAAGGTCATTTTATATAACTGGCTTTATTTACCAATATGTGATGAATTGTATCTTCGAGAGGCTGCTGACTTTGTGTGCAGAACTATCTCCCAGTGGGCCCACTGTTTAGGACATTAAATACTTTTTATGAACTAATTAACTGCCGTAGTATTTGTCTCCTTTCACACCAACATCTCCCTTGGGGCCTTCAGTAGAAATACAGTAATAGTATGATACCTTGGTGAGAACAGCAGTGTCCCTCTCCACAGTAATAGTATGATACCTTGGTGAGAACAGCAGTGTCCCTCTCCACAGTAATAGTATGATACCTTGGTGAGAACAGCAGTGTCCCTCTCCACAGTAATAGTATGATACCTTGGTGAGAACAACAGAATGTGCCTCTCCACAGTAATAGTATGATACCTTGGTGAGAACAGCAGAATGTGCCTCTCCACAGTAATAGCATGATACCTTGGTGAGAACAACAGTGCCCCTCTCCACAGTAATAGTATGATACCTTGGTGAGAACAGCAGAATGTGCCTCTCCACAGTAATAGTGTGATACCTTGGTGAGAACAGCAGTGTCCCTCTCCACAGTAATAGTATGATACCTTGGTGAGAACAGCAGTGTCCCTCTCCACAGTAATAGTTTGATACCTTGGTGAGAACAGCAGTGTCCCTCTCCACAGTAATAGTATGATACCTTGGTGAGAACAGCAGTGGTCCCCGTCTCCACAGTAATAGTATGATACCTTGGTGAGAACAGCAGAATGTGCCTCTCCACAGTAATAGTGGATGATACCTTGGTGAGAACAGCAGTGTCCCTCTCCACAGTAATAGTATGATACCTTGGATGAGAACAGCAGTCCGATCCTCGTTTGCTAAGTCAAACGACACCGTCCTCTCCAGTAATAGTATGATACCTTGGTGAGAACAACCTGCAGTGTCCCTCTCCACAGTAATAGTATGATACCTTCCCTGACCGTGAGAACAGCAGTGTCCCTCTCAACACAGTAATAGTATGATACCTTGGAATGAGAACAGCAGAATGTGCCTCTCCACAGTAATAGTATTATACCTTGGTGAGAACAGCAGATGTCCCTCTCCACAGTAATAGTATGATACCTTGGTGAGAACAGCAGTGTCCCACTCCACAGAAATAGTATGATACCTTGGTGAGAACAACAGAATGTCTTCCTCTCCACAGTAATAGCATGATACCTTGGTGAGAACAGCAGAATGTGCCTCTCCACAGTAATAGTGTGATACCTTGGTGAGAACAACAGTGTTCCCTCTCCACAGTAATAGTATGATACCTTGGTGAGAACAGCAGAATGTGCCTCTCCACAGTAATAGTCATGATACCTTGGTGAGAACAGCAGTGTCCCTCTCTCCACAGTAATAGTATGATACCTTGGTGAGAACAGCAGGGGAACGGCACCTCAGTACCTCCAGGCTTCAATGTGCCTCTCCACAGTAATAGTTTGATACCTTGGTGAGAACAACAGTGTCCCTCTCCACAGTAATAGGATGATACCTTGGTGAGAACAATCAGTGTCCCTCTCCACAGTAATAGTATGATACCTTGGTGAGAACAGTAAGTCAGAATGTGCCTTAAATGTAATGTAAATGTAACAGCAGTGTCCCTCTCCACAGTAATAGTATGATACCTTGGTGAGAACAGCAGAATGTGCCTCTCCACAGTAATAGTATGATACCTTGGTGAGAACAACAGAATGTGCCTCTCCACAGTAATAGCATGATACCTTGGTGAGAACAGCAGAATGTGCCTCTCCACAGTAATAGCATGATACCTTGGTGAGAACAACAGTGTCCCTCTCCACAGTAATAGTATGATACCTTGGTGAGAACAGCAGTGTCCCTCTCCACAGTAATAGTATGATACCTTGGTGAGAACAGCAGAATGTGCCTCTCCACAGTAATAGTATGATACCTTGGTGAGAACAACAGTGTCCCTCTCCACAGTAATAGTATGATACCTTGGTGAGAACAGCAGTGTTCCTCTCCACAGTAATAGTATGATACCTTGGTGAGAACAACAGTGTCCCTCTCCACAGTAATAGTATGATACCTTGGTGAGAACAGCAGAATGTGCCTCTCCACAGTAATAGTATGATACCTTGGTGAGAACAGCAGAATGTGCCTCTCCACAGCTGATGAAGGAAACCCCCAAGACTCTGAGAGCAGGCACAGAACAGATGTTGAACCGGCCTGGCAGGGGGAACAAGCATCATACAAGCATCATGCAATATTCCCACTTATTATAAGACATCTGTAAAACAACTTAGTGGTTATAACAAAGGAATCCAAGTTCAAATGAGAAAATGCTGGTGGATAAGCCTGATTAGCTTTTTATACAAGTAGCGTACGAAGAGAGAGAGTGTCGTAGTACCTTTCTCATCCACACGGTTGAGTCCCAGCTGCCCAGCCCTGTTCGCCCCACAGCAGTAGACCAGGCCTGGGAGGGTGAGGGCCAGAGTGTGGGTTCCTCCAGCTGCTACCTGGGTCACTGGGACCCCTGTGAGGGGGCGCACCAGAGCAGGTATAGGCTGCAGAGGGACTCCCTTCCCCAGGCCCAGCTGTCCATGGCTGTTCAGACCCCATGAGAACACTTGTCCTCCTGTAGAAGACAAAGAAATGACATATTACATTACAATTACATCACAACAATTCCAGAGTTATATTCTTTCCTAATAAATATCATCTCACTGTCCTTTTGATGTTCACTCTTAGAAAAAATAGTTCCAAAATAGTTATTTGGCTGTCCTCATAGGATAACCCTTTTAGGTTCCAGGTAGAACCCTTTTGGTTTTCATGTAGAAGCCTCTGAAAAAAGGGTTCTACATGGAACCAAAAGGGTTCTCCAACGGGTTCTCGTATGGGAACTGCTGAATAACCCTTTTAGGTTTAAGACAACACCTTTTTTTCTAAGTGTAGTCTAACTGATGCATGTGGTTGTCATAGTTTAGATGGAATGCAGTCTGTGTGAGAGACATCAGTAGGTACAGTATGTTATACCTTTAGTCAGGGCCAAAGAATGGGAATTTCCACAAGCAACCTGTATCACTGTTATCGGCAAGGGCGAAGGTATTTGAACTGGTCTGTGAAAAAAAAAGGAGACATCTCGTACATATTGTCTTTGTTAGTGATCAGTGGAATCCAAGAGGGCTCTCATTACTTGACAATGTAAATCATGGATGATATTTAACTATCAATATCTATTTCATGTTTAAGTTGAGGTTTCCTTGCCTTGGCCTGGGGGCTTTGGAGACAGTAGTAAGGGCGATGCCCAGCTGTCCCTCACCCCCTGCCCCCCAGGAGTACACCTGTCCTGACGCGCACACAGCAACAGAGTGGTCCTGACCACAAGCCACAGAGACCACTGCCCCCAGACCCTCCACTGGGGCTGAAACGGGTAGAACACAGGCACACACACAGGTCTACATCTGTTGTATTCGGTGCATGTGACAAATACAATTTGATTTGATTAGACAACGTTTTATTTGGAAGTCCTGTCTTGTCCTGGAAAGGGTTAAATGCTAGAACATTGATAAGATGTCATTTAATGCATGAAGGAGTTCATCGTCAATTTATCTGAGTCATCTTGAGGATGACGTCAAGTTCGATCCTAGTGTGTATTTTATAGGAACATTTATTTTGGGAGAAACGAAACTGGAACCAAACCATGAGCGCCTATTGTGCAGTAGTTTTATTGAGGGGTGTCAGTTTCTAAAAGTTGTCGTTAAACGCAGCAGAAAGGAAACATTATATAATCTGACATTATGAACAATATCACTAAAATATTTGGGGGTAGTGATGAAAAATAATAAACGCATTCAGAGTCAAACAAACGTACTTTTCCAGTAGCACTTTTTTCAAATTAGCCTACATAAGAATTTGATTATAATCTGCATTTATTCTGCAAATTCTGGCTACATATTCCGATAGCATTCATTGATATTTTACCTGGTAGTTTTGAATTTATGTTCCTCTGTCTGCCAAGTTGTCCCTTGCGCCCACATGATAGGATCCTGCCATCTACCGTGAGAAATAAAGTGTGTTGCTCCCCGCAAGCAATTTCTGTGACTTTATCAGAGAATATATTCCCTGCTATCGGAACAGACACATTCTCAAAGTTTAGACCTAACTGTCCACTCGAACCATCTCCCCAGCAGAACATGATGATGTGAAGGTGAAGGTGATGCCTAACGTTACATTACTAATGACGCAGTCCAACCTGCGCGCGCGCTATGTGCTTGTGGTTAACATTAGTCATCGGCGATCATATCAGCTAGATTGTTTTATGTACAAAATGTTTTGGACCCCACCTGTTTTGAGGCTCACCTGTTTAGCTTAAAGCATGTTTTAATACATATATATATATATATATATTCTTTGCATGTTATTATGGCATCAGTATGTGTCACATATCAGTTTGCAAACGATGTAAAAAATAAAAAAAAAATAAAAGATTTAAAATGTTAAAAAATGTGTAAAGCCGCATACAAACATGGTCTCTTTTTTGCTTCCTTGAGTGAGGCAGCTCCAAAATGCTTTCTGTGGTGGTGGGGCAGCCAGCGGAAAATATGGAGCTGAGGGGTTGGTAATGTTCTCTAGTTGCGCTGTGATTGGCTCAGTGTTCTGTCACTCATGGGGTCACTACATCACGTAGAGCTCGAAAATTCAAGCCCCTTAGGTGCTGCCATAGACTTACATTAGAAGTGCCCATCCAAGAAGGCTCAGGTCATTGGCCACAGATAAAATTACTTCAAATCACGTTATATCTACCGTAACTATGACTGGACTGATGTCAACATCACACTTTCAAAATCTTAGCTAGCAAGCTAGACAAGCAGTCATCATCATGAATCAAGTCGACAATCAACTCGCAAATCCTTTTCAATCCTTGTCATATGAAGAGAAATTATAGATAAAACGTTCCAGTGCTCATCGCACATTGGACATAAACATTACACAACAAGTTGGGAATCGCAAATTCAACAATGAGTGCTGAGGCACGACTGCAGCCTCAGGTTCGGTCCCAGGCTGTCACAGCCGGCCGTGACTGGGAGACCCATGGGACGGCACACAATTGGCCCAGTGTCGTCTGGGATAAGAGAGTGCTTGGTTGACCGGTATTTCCTTGTCTCATCGTGCTCTAGCAACTTCTTGTGGCAGGTCGGGCGCCTGCAAGCTGAGTCAGTCATCAGTACGACTGTGTTTCCTCCGACACATTGGTGCGGCTGGCTTCTGGGTTAAGCGAGCAGTGTGTCAAGAACCAGTGCGGCTTGGCTCGCAGAGTCCCTAGGGGAGTTGCAGCGATGAGACAAGATCGTAACGTCTGGTCCATGGCATTGCATGTGAACCTTTTTTAAAATTGTATTTCATATAATTTCGTGATATCCAATTGGTAAAGCTTGAAGACGTTGGCCATGCTGTCAATCCAGCATGACTTCTGCCACATTCAAAATAACTGGAAACCCGGAACTGGGAAATCTCAGACTTCAGTGAGTTCAAGACAGCTGGGAACTCTGAAAAAAGCTATGACTGAGAAAATACGGAAAATAATTTTGAAAGGTCATCCATCTCGGAATTCCAAGTTGGGAACTCTGGCCTCTTTCTAGAGCTCACAAGAAGGACAGCCGTGCCACCTTCCTGTTCAAGTGAGCACAGCACAGCAAGGTGAATCCAAAAATGTCTTGTATGTTGCTGCATAAATTATGTAATATGCCAGGGAGATATGTATACTGTAGCTAAGAAAGTAATACTAAGTGTATGTTGTGTAGTAAGATGTTAGTAGCCCATGTGCCTCAACCTAATAATGTGGTCCCTTTCCCCCCTCAGAACTTAGCCTACTCTTCTGACTTGATGGTGCACATGTAGCCTATAGCCTGTTTAAGAGAAATGTAATCATCAAATATTGTAAGAGCTTTCATTGTCTGCTTATATGCCCCCTTTATATATCCTACGGTTCTGACTTGGTGTACAGGGAGAATACTGTAAGAATGGCCCATGTTTTGAATTATGTCACTGTACATTTCAAAGTGCTGAACAAATAGTTATTTTGACTACGTCCATCCTAGCTCGGATTGCCTCTTATCCGCTTGTCGTTCCCTTATGCCATAGTTTGTACATCTCAATTGTCAGTAGAAACCACATTTGTTTAAGCAAGTCAGTCATATCAGCTATGTTTTTGTAAAAGGCAGTAAATGAGGCTGAATGAACTGTTTCGCTGCCAGACAGGGCTCAGCTGATAGCCAGGTGTAGATGTGGTAAGGGTTAACTGCCAGCCCCATTCCGCAAACCTGAAACCCTCTTCCCCAAAGCTAAAGACCCGATTTGTGTGTTTTTTTTGTCTTACAGTAACATTATAATCCTACTATGGTATTAAGGGCCATTGCCAGGGTCTGAGTTTTAGTGAGGTCTGAAGTTGAAGCTCATTTACTGCATTTCTATACGATTCAAAAACAATCACATTGGTTGCTGTAGCTTAATAAATCTCAGTCGATCTACAAAACACATAGCCTATTAGCTATACAATTAGCCACTACACATTAACTCACAATAACTCAGCACTGGGATTAAAAACTATAATTGCATATGTACAGAGAGATCTGTAAGTCTAGCTGTTAAGAGCATTAAGCCGGTACCAGAAAGGTTGCTGGTTTGAATCCCTGAGCCGGCTAGGTGAAAAATCGGTCAATGTGCCATTAAACAAGTTATTTAATCCTAAACGCTAATCTGTAAAGTGTAACTGAGATGTAACTGACATGTAACAAGAGGAAAACTGCCAATGTACAACCAAGTTTCAAAAATGCATGTTATGTATTCTAACAACAAGTCTTTTTAACCTTTATTTAACTAGGCAAGTCAGTTAAGAACAAATTCTTATTTTCAATAACAGCCTAGGAACAGTGGGTTAACTAACTGCTGTCACGGTTTTCTAATGGTGAAGGAGAGTCGGACCAAAATGCAGCGTGTATATTACGATCCATGTTTTAATAAACAAACGTAACACGAATCTAAATACAATATCTACAAAAAACAATAAACGTAATGAAAACCGAAACAGCCTAAACTGGTGCAAACGAACACAGAATCAAGACAATCACCCACAATACAACCAAAGAATATGGCTGCCTAAATATGGTTCCCAATCAGAGACAACGATAACCACCTGCCTCTGATTGAGAACCACTCCAGACAGCCATAGACTTTCCTAGAACACCCTCCTAAACTACAATCCCACTAACATACACACCAAAACCCCCAGACAAAACACACCACAATACAAAAACTCCATGCCACACCCTGGCCTGACCCAATACATAAAGATAAACACAAAATACTTAGACCGCCCTGTGAGAACCAACACAGCACAATTAAAAAATATATGGCAATTAGAAATGAAAATGTGTCGTTTTGCTCACAACCCAATGTAGCTTTCTGTTTTTATGTCATATCAATAGTTTTCATGACCTGCCGTGAGTAACCATGGGTAAAGAATAGTTTTCATGACCTACCCTGAGTAAACATAGGCAAACAATAGTTTTCATGACCTACCCTGTGTAACATAGCTGTACAGCTGTGATAAGATTTATTAGGATATGCACAGAGGAATGCAAATATTTACAATGTGATTTCCATCCTAGAGACACAACACATGTTCTATATCTCTCTCTGTCCCTTTCATACACTCAAACCCCTGTCTCCTCCTCCTCTTCCCTCCAGCCAGTCTCTACAGATCCACTGCTTTAGACTAGAGGAGCATAGTACCATGACTGTGTCCAAGGCCTGGACGTTACACCAGCACTTCCAGGGTTTCTCCAAGGCTAGTGATTTCCATCTGAGGGGAG